>NW_028270173.1:3667882-3791130 GCF_037043375.1 Chiloscyllium plagiosum | reverse complement strand
CTCCCTTCCCCTCTCCCCCTTCCCCTCTCCATCCCTTCCCCTCTCCCTCCCCTTTCCCTCTCCCTCCCTTTCCCTCCCTCCCCCTCTTCCTCCCTTCCCCTCTCCCCACTTCCCTCTCCCTCCCTCTCCCCTTCCCCTCTCCTCCCTTTCCCTCTCCCTCCCTTCCCCTCTCCCCCCTTCCCCTCTCCACCCTTCCCTCTCCCTCCCTTTCCCTCTCCCTCCCTTTCCTCTCCCTCCCTTCCCCTCCCCCCCTTTCCCCCTCCCCCCTTTCCCTCTCCCCCCTTGCCCTCTCCCTCCCTTCCCTTCTCCCTCCCTTCCCCTCTCCCCCTTTCCCTCTCCCCCTTTCCCGCTCCCTCCCTTTCCCTCTCCTCCCTTCCCCTCTCCCCCTTTCCCTCTCCCCCTTTCCCTCTCCCTCCCTTCCCCTCTCCCTCCCTTTCCCTCTCCCTCCCTTCCCCTCTCCCTCCCTTCCCTCTCCCTCCCTTCCCCTCTCACCCCCTTCCCCTCACCCTCCATCCCCCCCTCTCCCTCCTTTCCCCTCTCCCTCCCTTCCCCTCTCCCTCCCTTTCCCTCTCCCTCCCTTTCCTCTCCCCTCTTCCCCTCCCCTTCCCCTCTCCCTCCCTCTCCCCTCCCCCTTCACCTCTCCTCCCTTTCCCTCTCCCTCCCCTTTCCTCCCTTCCCTCTCCCCCTTCCCCTCTCCCTCCCTTTCCCCTCTCCCCCTTTCCCCTCTCCCTCCCTTTCCCTCTCCCTCCCTTCCCCTCCCCCTTTCCCTCTCCCCCCTTTCCCCTCTCCCTCCCTTTCCCCTCTCCCCCCTTCCTCTCCCCCTTCCCCTCTCCCTCCCTTCCCCTCTCCTCCCTTCCCCTCTCCCCCTTCCCTCACCCCCTTCCCCTCTCCCTCCCTTCCCCTCTCCCTCCCTTCCCCTTTCCCTCCCTTTCCCTCTCCCCCTTTCCCCTCCCCTTCCCTCTCCCTCCTTCCCTCTCCCCCCTTTCCCTCTCCCCCCTTCCCCTCACCCTCCCTTTCCCTCTCCCTCCCTTCACTCTCCCTCCCTTCACCTCCCTCCTTCACTCTCCCATCCCCTCTCCCTCCCTTCCCTCTCCCTCCCTTCCCCTCTCCCCTTTTCCCTCTCCCCCCTTCCCCTCTCCTCCCTTCCCCTCTCCCCCCTTCCCTCTCCTCCCTCCCTTCCCCTCTCCCTCCCTTCCCCTCTCCCTCCCTTTCCCTCCCCCCTTCCCCTCTCCCTCCCTTCCCTCACCTTCCCTTCCCCTCTCCCCCTTTCCCTCTCCACCTTTCCCTCTCCACCCTTCCCCTCTCCCTCCCTTCCCCTCTCCCCCTTTCCCTCTCCCTCCCTTCCCTCTCCCCCCTTCCCCTCTCCCCCTTCTCCTCTCCCTTCCTTCCCCTCTCCGCCCTTCCCTCTCCCCCCTTCCCCTCTCCTCCCCCTTCCCCTCTCCCTCCCTTTCCCTCTCCCCTCCCTTTCACTCTCCCCTTTTCCCTCTCCCTCCCTTTCCCTCTCCCTCCCTTTCCCTCTCCCTCCCTTCCCCTCCCCCTTTCCCTCTCCCCCCTTCCCCTCTCCCTCCCTTTCCCTCTCCCCCTCCCCCTTCCCTCTCCGTCCTTTCCCCTCTCCCTCCCTTTCCCTCTTCCTCACTTCCCCTCTCCCCCTTCCCCTCTCCCTCCCTTTCCCTCTCCCTCCCTTTCCCTCTTCCTCCCTTCCCCTCTCCCCCTTCCCCCCGCCCTCCCTTCCCCTCTCCCCCTTTCCCTCTCCCTCCCTTCACTCTCCCTCCCTTTCACTCTCACCCTTCCCCTCTCCCTCCCTTTCCCTCTCACCCTTCCCGTCTCCCTCCCTTCCCCTCTCCCTCCCTTTCCCTCTCCCTCCCTTCCCCTCTCCCTCCCTTCCCCTCTCCCTCCCTTCCCCTCTCCCCCTTTCCCTCTCCCCCCTTCCTCTCTCCCTCCCTTCCCCTCTCCCCCCTTCCCCTCTCCCCCCCTTCCCCTCTCCCTCCCTTCCCCTCTCCGCCCTTCCCTCTCCCCCCTTTCCCTCTCCCTCCCCCTTCCCCTCTCCCTCCCTTTCCTCTCCCTCCCTTTCACTCTCCCCCTTTCCCTCTCCCTCCCTTTCCCTCTCCCTCCCTTTCCCTCTCCCTCCCTTTCCCTCTCCCTCCCTTCCCCTCTCCCCCTTTCCCTCTACCCCCTTCCCCTCTCCCTCCCTTTACCTCTCCCCCTCCCCCTTCCACTCTCCGTCCCTTCCCCTCTCTCTCCCTTCCCCTCTCCCTCCCTTTCCCTCTTCCTCACTTCCCCTCTCCCCCTTCCCCTCTCCCTCCCTTTCCCTCTCCCTCCCTTTCCCTCTTCTCCCTTCCCCTCTCCCCCTTCCCCTCTCCCTCCCTTTCCCTCTCCCTCCCTTTCCCTCTTCCTCCCTTCCCCTCTTCCTCCCTTCCCCCTCTCCCCCTTCCCCTCTCCCCCTTCCCCTCTCCATCCCTTCCCCTCTCCCTCCCTTCCCCCCTCCCCCCCTTTCCTCTCCCTCCCTTCCCTCCCTCCCCCTCTCCCTCCCTCCCCCTCTCCCCCCTTCCCCTCTCCCCTTTCCCTCTCCCGCCCTTCCCCTCTCCCTCCCTTCCCCTCTCCCCCCCTTTCCCTCCCTTTCCCTCTCCCTCCCTTTCCCTCCCTTTCCCTCTCCCCCCTTTCCCTCTCCCTCCCTTTCCGTCCCTCCCCCTCTCCCTCCCTTTCCATTTCCCTCCCCCTCTCCCTCCCTTTCCATTTCCCTCTCCCTCCCTTTCCCTCTCGCTCTCCCTCCCTTCCCCTCTCCCCCTTCCCCTCTCCCTCCTTCCCCTCTCCCTCCCTTCCCCTCTGCCCTTTCCCTCCCTTGCCCTCTCCCCCTTTCCCTCTCCCCCTTCCCCTCTCCCTCCCTTCCCCTCTCCCCTTTCCCTCTCCCCCCTTCCCCTCTCCCTCCCTTTCCCTCTCCCTCCCTTTCACTCTCCCTCCCTTTCACTCTCACCCTTCGCCTCTCCCTCCCTTTCCCTCTCCCCCTTCCCCTCTCCCTCCCTTCCCCTCTCCCTCCCTTCCCCTCTGCCCCTTTCCCTCCCTTGCCCTCTCCCCCTTTCCCTCTCCCCCTTCCCCTCTCCCTCCCTTCCCCTCTCCCCCTTCCCTCTCCCCCCTTGCCCTCTCCCTCCCTTCCCCTCTCCCTCCCTTTCACTCTCCCTCCCTTTCACTCTCACCCTTCCCCTCTCCCTCCTTTCCCTCTCCCCCTTCCCCTCTCCCTCCCTTCCCCTCTCCCTCCCTTCCCCTCTCCCCCTTTCCCTCTCCCTCCCTTCCCCTCTCCCCCCTTCCCCTCTCCCCCTTCTCCTCTCCCTTCCTTCCCCTCTCCGCCCTTCCCTCTCCCCCCTTCCCCTCTCCCTCCCCCTTCCCCTCTCCCTCCCTTTCCCTCTCCCTCCCTTTCACTCTCCCCTTTTCCCTCTCCCTCCCTTTCCCCTCTCCCTCCTTTCCCTCTCCCTCCCTTCCCCTCTCCCCCTTTCCCTCTCCCCCCCTCCCCTCTCCCTCCCTTCCCTCTCCCCCTCCCCCTTCCCCTCTCCGTCCTTTCCCCTCTCCCTCCCTTTCCCTCTTCCTCACTTCCCCTCTCCCCTTCCCTCTCCCTCCTTCCCTCTCCCTCCCTTTCCCTCTTCCTCCCTTCCCCTCTCCCCCTTCCCCCCTCCCTCCCTTCCCTCTCCCCCTTTCCCTCTCCCTCCCTTTCACTCTCCCCCTTTCCCTCTCCCTCCCTTTCCCTCTCCCTCCCTTTCCCTCTCCCTCCCTTTCCCTCTCCCTCCCTTCCCCTCTCCCCCTTTCCCTCTACCCCCTTCCCCTCTCCCTCCCTTTACCTCTCCCCCTCCCCCTTCCACTCTCCGTCCCTTCCCCTCTCTCTCCCTTCCCCTCTCCCTCCCTTTCCCTCTTCCTCACTTCCCCTCTCCCCCTTCCCCTCTCCCTCCCTTTCCCTCTCCCTCCCTTTCCCTCTTTCTCCCTTCCCCTCTCCCCTTCCCCTCTCCCTCCCTTTCCCTCTCCCTCCCTTTCCCTCTTCCTCCCTTCCCCTCTTCCTCCCTTCCCCTCTCCCCCTTCCCCTCTCCCCCTTCCCCTCTCCATCCCTTCCCCTCTCCCTCCCTTCCCCCCTCCCCCCCTTTCCTTCTCCCTCCCTTTCCCTCCCTCCCCCTCTCCCTCCCTCCCCCTCTCCCCCCTTCCCCTCTCCCCTTTCCCTCTCCCGCCCTTCCCCTCTCCCTCCCTTCCCCTCTCCCCCCCTTTCCCTCCCTTTCCCTCTCCCTCCCTTTCCCTCCCTTTCCCTCTCCCCCCTTTCCCTCTCCCTCCCTTCCGTCCCTCCCCCTCTCCCTCCCTTTCCATTTCCCTCCCCCTCTCCCTCCCTTTCCATTTCCCTCTCCCTCCCTTTCCCTCTCGCTCTCCCTCCCTTCCCCTCTCCCCCTTCCCCTCTCCCTCCTTCCCCTCTCCCTCCCTTCCCCTCTGCCCCTTTCCCTCCCTTGCCCTCTCCCCCCTTCCCTCTCCCCCTTCCCCTCTCCCTCCCTTCCCCTCTCCCCCTTTCCCTCTCCCCCCTTCCCCTCTCCCTCCCTTTCCCTCTCCCTCCCTTTCACTCTCCCTCCCTTTCACTCTCACCCTTCGCCTCTCCCTCCCTTTCCCTCTCCCCCTTCCCCTCTCCCTCCCTTCCCCTCTCCCTCCCTTCCCCTCTGCCCCTTTCCCTCCCTTGCCCTCTCCCCCTTTCCCTCTCCCCCTTCCCCTCTCCCTCCCTTCCCCTCTCCCCCTTTCCCTCTCCCCCCTTGCCCTCTCCCTCCCTTCCCCTCTCCCTCCCTTCACTCTCCCTCCCTTTCACTCTCACCCTTCCCCTCTCCCTCCCTTTCCCTCTCCCCCTTCCCCTCTCCCTCCCTTCCCCTCTCCCTCCCTTTCCCTCACCCTCCCTTCCCTCTCCCTCCCTTCCCCTCTCCCCCTTCCCTCTCCCCCTTCCCCTCTCCCTTCCTTCCCTCTCCGCCCTTCCCTCTCCCCCCTTCCCCTCTCCCTCCCCCTTCCCCTCTCCCTCCCTTTCCCTCTCCCTCCCTTTCACTCTCCCCCTTTCCCTCTCCCTCCCTTTCCCTCTCCCTCCCTTTCCCTCTCCCTCCCTTCCCCTCTCCCCCTTCCCTCTCCCCCCTTCCCCTCTCCCTCCCTTTCCCTCTCCCCCTCCCCCTTCCCCTCTCCCTCCCTTCCCTCTTCCTCACTTCCCCTCTCCCCCTTCCCCTCTCCCTCCCTTTCCCTCTCCCTTTCCCTCTTTCTCCCTTCCCCTCTCCCCCTTCCCCTCTCCCTCCTTTCCCTCTCCCTCCCTTCCCTCTTCCTCCCCTTCCCCTCTCCCTCCCTTCCCCTCTCCCCCTTTCCCTCTCCCTCCCTTTCACTCTCCCCCCTTCCCTCTCACCCTTCCCCTCTCCCTCCCTTCCCCTCTCCCTCCCTTTCCCTCTCCCTCCCTTCCCCTCTCCCTCCCTTCCCCTCTCCCCCCTTTCCCTCTCCCCCCTTCCCCTCTCCCTCCCTTCCCCTCTCCCTCCCTTCCCCTCTCCCCCCTTCCCCTCTCCCCCTTCCCCTCTCCCTCCATTCCCCTCTCCCTCCCTTCCCCTCTCCGCCCTTCCCTCTCCCCCTTTCCCTCTCCCTCCCTTTCCCTCTCCCTCCCTTCCCCTCTCCCTCCCTTCACTCTCCCCCTTTCCCTCTCCCTCCCTTTCCCTCTCCCTCCCTTTCCCTCTCCCTCCCTTTCCCTCTCCCTCCCTTCCCCTCTCCCTCCCTTTCCCTCTCCCTCCCTTCCCTCTTCTCCCTTCCCCTCTCCCCTTCCCCTCTCCCTCCCTTTCCCTCTCCCTCTCTTCCCTCTTCCTCCCTTCCCCTCTCCCCCTTTCCCTCTCCCCCTTCCCTCTCCATCCCTTCCCCTCTCCCTCCCTTCCCCCCTCCCCCCCCTTTCCTTCTCCCTCCCTTTCCCTCCCTCCCCCTCTCCTCCCTCCCCCCTCTCCCTCCCTCCCCCCTCTCCCCCCTTCCCCTCTCCCCTTTCCCTCTCCCGCCCTTCCCCTCTCCCTCCCTTCCCCTCTCCCCCCTTTCCCTCCCTTTCCCTCTCCCTCCCTTTCCCTCCCTTTCCCTCTCCCCCCTTTCCCTCTCCCTCCCTTCCGTCCCTCCCCCTCTCCCTCCCTTTCCATTCCCTCCCCCCTCTCCCTCCCTTTCCATTTCCCTCTCCCTCCCTTTCCCTCTCGCTCTCCCTCCCTTCCCCTCTCCCCCTTCCCCTCTCCATCCCTTCCCCTCACCCCCCCTTTCCCTCTCCCCCCCTTTCCCTCTCCCTCCCTTTCCCTCCCTCCCCCTCTTCCTCCCTTCCCCTCTCCCCCCCTTCCCCTCTCCCTCCCTCTCCCCCTCCCCCTTCCCCACTCCCTCCCTTTCCCTCTCCCTCCCTTCCCCTCTCCCCCCTTCCCCTCTCCCCCCTTTCCCTCTCCCTCCCTTTCCCTCTCCCTCCCTTTCCCTCTCCCCCCTTCCCCTCTCCCTCCCTTCCCCTCTCCCTCCCTTTCCCCTCCCCCCCTTCCCCCTCCCCCCTTTCCCTTCCCCCCCTTGCCCTCTCCCTCCCTTCCCTTCTCCCTCCCTTCCCCTCTCCCCCTTTCCCTCTCCCCCCTTCCCGCTCCCCTCCCTTTCCCTCTCCCTCCCTTCCCCTCTCCCTCCCTTCCCTCTCCCCCTTTCCCTCTCCCCCCTTTCCCCTCTCCCTCCCTTCCCTCTCCCTCCCTTTCCCTCTCCCTCCCTTCCCCTCTCCCTCCCTTCCCTCTCCCTCCCTTCCCCTCTCCCCCCTTCCCCTCTCCCCCTTCCCCTCTCCCTTCCTTCCCCTCTCCGCCCTTCCCTCTCCCCCCTTCCCCTCTCCCTCCCCCTTCCCCTCTCCCTCCCTTTCCCTCTCCCTCCCTTTCACTCTCCCCCTTTCCCTCTCCCTCCCTTTCCCTCTCCCTCCCTTCCCCTCTCCCCCTTTCCCTCTCCCCCCTTCCCCTCTCCCTCCCTTTCCCTCTCCCCCTCCCCCTTCCCCTCTCCCTCCCTTTCCCTCTTCCTCACTTCCCCTCTCCCCCTTCCCCTCTCCCTCCCTTTCCCTCTCCCTCCCTTTCCCTCTTCTCCCTTCCCCTCTCCCCCTTCCCCTCTCCCTCCCTTTCCCTCTCCCTCCCTTTCCCTCTCCTCCCTTCCCCTCTCCCTCCCTTCCCCTCTCCCCCTTTCCCTCTCCCTCCCTTTCACTCTCCCTCCCTTTCCCTCTCACCCTTCCCCTCTCCCTCCCTTCCCCTCTCCCTCCCTTTCCCTCTCCCTCCCTTCCCTTCTCCCTCCCTTCCCCTCTCCCCCTTTCCCTCTCCCCCCTTCCCCTCTCCCTCCCTTCCCCTCTCCCCCCTTCCCCTCTCCCCCTTCCCCTCTCCTCCTTCCCCTCTCCCGCCCTCCCCTCTCCCCCCTTCCCCTCACCCTCCCCCTTCCCTCTCCCTCCCTTTCCCTCTCCCTCCCTTCCCTCTCCCTCCCTTTCCCTCTCCCCCTTTCCCTCTACCCCCTTCCCCTCTCCCTCCCTTTCCCTCTCCCCCTCCCCCTTCCACTCTCCGTCCCTTCCCCTCTCTCTCCCTTCCCCTCTCCCTCCCTTTCCCTCTTCCTCACTTCCCCTCTCCCCCTTCCCCTCTCCCTCCCTTTCCCTCTCCCTCCCTTTCCCTCTTCTCCCTTCCCCTCTCCCCATTCCCCTCTCCCTCCCTTTCCCTCTCCCTCCCTTCCCTCTTCCTCCCTTCCCCTCTCCCCCTTTCCCTCTCCCCCTTCCCCTCTCCATCCCTTCCCCTCTCCCTCCCTTCCCCCCTCCCCCCCTTCCTTCTCCCTCCCTTCCCTCCCTCCCCCTCTCCCTCCCTCCCCCTCTCCCCCTTCCCCTCTCCCCTTTCCCTCTCCCGCCCTTCCCCTCTCCCTCCCTTCCCCTCTCCCCCCTTTCCCTCCCTTTCCCTCTCCCTCCCTTTCCCTCCCTTTCCCTCTCCCCCCTTTCCCTCTCCCTCCCTTTCCCTCCCTTTCCCTCTCCCCCCCTTTCCCTCTCCCTCCCTTTCCGTCCCTCCCCCTCTCCCTCCCTTTCCATTTCCCTCCCCCTCTCCTCCCTTCCATTCCCTCTCCCTCCCTTTCCCTCTCGCTCTCCCTCCCTTCCCCTCTCCCCCTTCCCTCTCCATCCCTTCCCCTCTCCCCCCCTTCCCTCTCCCTCCCTTTCCCTCCCTCCCCCTCTTCCTCCCTTCCCCTCTCCCCCCCTTCCCTCTCCCTCCCTCTCCCCCTCCCCCTTCCCCACTCCCTCCCTTTCCCTCTCCCTCCCTTCCCCTCTCCCCCCTCCCCTCTCCCCCCTTTCCCTCCCTTTCCCTCTCCCTCCCTTTCCCTCTCCCTCCCTTTCCCTCTCCCTCCCTTCCCCTCTCCCTCCCTTTCCCTCTCCCTCCCTTTCCCCCTCCCCCCTTTCCCTCTCCCCCCCTTGCCCTCTCCCTCCCTTCCCTTCTCCCTCCCTTCCCCTCTCCCCCTTTCCCTCTCCCCCTTTCCCGCTCCCTCCCTTTCCCTCTCCCTCCCTTCCCCTCTCCCTCCCTTCCCCTCTCCCCCTTTCCCTCTCCCCCCCTTTCCCTCTCCCCCTTCCCTCTCCCTCCCTTCCCCTCTCCCACCCTTTCCCTCTCCACCCTTCCCCTCTCCCTCCCTTCCCTCCCTCACCCACCCCACCTTCCCCTCACCCCCTTCCCCTCACCCTCCATCCCTCCCCCTCTCCCTTCCTTCCCTCTCCCTCCCTTTCCCTCTCCCTCCCTTTCCCTCTCCCTCCCTTTCACTCTCCCCCTTTCCCTCTTCCCCTTCCCCTCTCCCTCCCTCTCCCCCTCCCCCTTCACCTCTCCCTCCCTTCCCTCTCCCTCCCTTCCCCTTTGCCTCCCTTCCCCTCTCCCACCCTTCCCCTCTCACTCCCTTCCCCTCTCCCCCCTTCCCCTCTCCCTCCCTTTCCTCTCCCTCCCTTCTCCCTTCCTTTCCCACTCCCTCCCTTTCCCTCTCCCCCCCTTTCCCTCTCCCCCCCTTTCCCTCTCCCCCTTCCCCTCTCCCCCTTTCCCTCCCTTTCCCTCTCCCCCTTTCCCTCTCCCCTTCCCCTCTCCCTCCCTTCCCCTCTCCCCCTTCCCTCTCCCCCCTTCCCCTCACCCTCCCTTCCCTCTCCCTCCCTTTCACTCTCCCTCCCTTTCATTCCACCCATCCCCTCTCCCTCCCTTCCCTCTCCCTCCCTTCCCCCTCCCCCTTCCCCTCTCCTTCCCTTTCCCTCTCCCTCCCTTTCCCTCTCCCTCCCTTTCCCTCTTCCTCCCTTCCCCTCTCCCTCCCTTCCCCTCTCCCCCTTTCCCTCTCCCTCCCTTTCACTCTCCCTCCCTTTCCCCTCACCCTTCCCCTCTCCCTCCCTTCCCCTCTCCCTCCCTTCCCCTCTCCCTCCCTTCCCCTCTCCCCCTTTCCCTCTCCCCCCTTCCCCTCTCCCTCCCTTCCCCTCTCCCCCCTTCCCCTCTCCCTCTTCCCCTCTCCCTCCCTTCCCCTCTCCGCCCTTCCCCTCTCCCTCCCCCTTCCCCTCTCCCTCCCTTTCCCTCTCCCTCCCTTTCACTCTCCCCCTTTCCCTCTCCCTCCCTTTCCCTCTCCCTCCCTTTCCCTCTCCCTCCCTTTCCCTCTCCCTCCCTTCCCCTCTCCCCCTTTCCCTCTACCCCCTTCCCCTCTCCCTCCCTTTCCCTCTCCCCCTCCCCCTTCTACTCTCCGTCCCTTCCCCTCTCTCTCCCTTCCCCTCTTCCTCCCTTTCCCTCTTCCTCACTTCCCCTCTCCCCTTCCCCTCTCCCTCCCTTTCCCTCTCCCTCCCTTTCCCTCTTTCTCCCTTCCCCTCTCCCCTTCCCCTCTCCCTCCCTTTCCCTCTCCCTCCCTTTCCCTCTTCCTCCCTTCCCCTCTCCCCCTTTCCCTCTCCCCCTTCCCCTCTCCATCCCTTCCCCTCTCCCTCCCTTCCCCCCTCCCCCCCTTTCCTTCTCCCTCCCTTTCCCTCCCTCCCCCTCTCCCTCCCTCCCCCTCTCCCCCCTTCCCCTCTCCCCTTTCCCTCTCCCGCCCTTCCCCTCTCCCTCCCTTCCCCTCTCCCCCCCTTTCCCTCCCTTTCCCTCTCCCTCCCTTTCCCTCTCCCCCCTTTCCCTCTCCCTCCCTTTCCGTCCCTCCCCCTCTCCCTCCCTTTCCATTTCCCTCCCCCTCTCCCTCCCTTTCCATTTCCCTCTCCCTCCCTTTCCCTCTCGCTCTCCCTCCCTTCCCCTCTCCCCCTTCCCCTCTCCATCCCTTCCCCTCTCCCCCCCTTTCCCTCTCCCTCCCTTTCCCTCCCTCCCCTCTTCCTCCCTTCCCCTCTCCCCCACTTCCCCTCTCCCTCCCTCTCCCCCTTCCCCACTCCCTCCCTTTCCCTCTCCCTCCCTTCCCCTCTCCCCCCTTCCCCTCTCCCCCCTTTCCCTCTCCCTCCCTTTCCCTCTCCCTCCCTTTCCCTCTCCCTCCCTTTCCCTCTCCCTCCCTTCCCCTCCCCCCCTTTCCCCCTCCCCCCTTTCCCTCTCCCCCCCTTGCCCTCTCCCTCCCTTCCCTTCTCCCTCCCTTCCCCTCTCCCCCTTTCCCTCTCCCCCTTTCCCGCTCCCTCCCTTTCCCTCTCCCTCCCTTCCCCTCTCCCCCTTTCCCTCTCCCCCCTTTCCCTCTCCCTCCCTTCCCCTCTCCCTCCCTTTCCCTCTCCCTCCCTTCCCCTCTCCCTCCCTTTCCCTCTCCCTCCCTTCCCCTCTCACCCCCTTCCCCTCACCCTCCATCCCTCCCCCTCTCCCTTCCTTTCCCTCTCCCTCCCTTTCCCTCTCCCTCCCTTTCCCTCTCCCTCCCTTTCACTCTCCCCCTTTCCCTCTTCCCCTTCCCCTCTCCCTCCCTCTCCCCCTCCCCCTTCACCTCTCCCTCCCTTTCCCTCTCCCTCCCTTCCCCTTTGCCTCCCTTCCCCTCTCCCACCCTTCCCCTCTCACTCCCTTCCCCTCTCCCTCCCTTTCCTCTCCCTCCCTTCTCCCTCCCCCTTTCCCTCTCCCTCCCTTTCCCTCTCCCTCCCTTTCCCTCTCCCCCTTCACCTCTCCCTCCCTTTCCCTCCCTCCCCCTCTTCCTCCCTTCCCCTCTCCCCCCCTTCCCCTCTCCCTCCCTCTCCCCCTCCCCCTTCACCTCTCCCTCCCTTTCCCTCTCCCTCCCTTCCCCTTTGCCTCCCTTCCCCTCTCCCACCCTTCCCCTCTCACTCCCTTCCCCTCTCCCTCCCTTTCCTCTCCCTCCCTTCTCCCTCCCCCTTTCCCTCTCCCTCCCTTTCCCTCTCCCTCCCTTTCCCTCTCCCCCCCTTTCCCTCTCCCCCTTCCCCTCTCCCTCCCTTCCCCTCTCCCTCCCTTCCCCTCTCCCCCTTTCCCTCTCCCCCTTCCCCTCTCCCTCCCTTCCCCTCTCCCTCCCTTCCCCTTTTCCCTCCCTTTCCCTCTCCCCCTTTCCCTCTCCCCCTTCCCCTCTCCCTCCCTTCCCCTCTCCCCCTTTCCCTCTCCCCCCTTCCCCTCACCCTCCCTTTCCCTCTCCCTCCCTTTCACTCTCCCTCCCTTTCACTCTCCCTCCCTTTCACTCTCACCCATCCCCTCTCCCTCCCTTTCCCTCTCCCTCCCTTCCCCCTCCCCCTTCCCCTCTCCTTCCCTTTCCCTCTCCCTCCCTTCCCCTCTCCCTCCTTTCCCCTCTCCCTCCCTCCCCCTCTCCCCCTTTCCCTCTCCCCTTCCCCTCTCCCTCCCTTCCCCTCTCCCCACTTCCCCTCTCCCCCTTCCCCTCTCACTCCCTTCCCCTCTCACTCCCTTCCCCTCTCACTCCCTTCCCTCTCCCCCCTTCCCCTCTCCCTCCCCTTCCCCTCTCCCTCCCTTTCCCTCTCCCTCCCTTTCCCTCTCCCTCCCTTTCCCTCTCCCTCCCTTCCCCTCTCCCCCCTCCCCCTCTCCCTCCCTTTCCCTCTCCCCCTCCCCCTTCCCCTCTCCGTCCCTTCCCCTCTCCCTCCCTTCCCCTCTCCCTCCCTTCCCCTCTCCCTCCCTTCCCCTCTTCCTCACTTCCCCTCTCCCCCTTCCCCTCTCCCTCCCTTTCCCTCTCCCTCCCTTTCCGTCTTTCTCCCTTCCCCTCTCCCCCTTCCCCTCTCCCTCCCTTTCCCTCTCCCTCCCTTTCCCTCTTCCTCCCTTCCCCTCTCCCCCTTCCCCTCTCCCTCCCTTCCCCTCTCCCCCTTTCCCTCTCCCCCTTCCCCCTCCATCCCTTCCCCTCTCCCTCCCTTCCCCTCTCCCCCCTTCCCCTCTCCCTCCCTTCCCCTCTCCCCTTTCCCTCTCCCTCCCTTCCCCTCTCCCCCCCTTTCCCTCCCTTTCCCTCTCCCTCCCTTTCCCTCTCCCCCCCTTTCCCTCTCCCTCCCTTTCCGTCCCTCCCCCTCTCCCTCCCTTTCCATTTCCCTCTCCCTCCCTTTCCCTCTCGCTGTCCCTCCCTTCCCCTCTCCCTCCCTCCCCCCCCTCCCTTTCCCTCTCCCTCCCTTTCCCTCTCCCCCTTCCCCTTTCCTCCCTTCCCCTCTCCCTCCCTTTCCCTCCCCCCTTACCCTCTACCTCCCATTCCCTCTCCCCCGCTTTCCTTCTCCCTCCCATTCCCTCTCCCCCCCTTTCCTTCTCCCTCCCATTCCCTCTCCCCCCCTTTCCCTCTCCCCCCCTTTCCCTCTCCCTCCCTTTCCCTTCCCCCTTTCCCTCCCTCCCCCTCTCCCTCCCTTCCCCTCTCCCTCCCCCTCTCCCTCCCTTCCCCTCTCCCTCCCATTCCCTCTCCCTCCCAGGAGAGAGGGGTTTCCCTGTGTGAGTCTGGGAGGTGGGGGGGGAGAGACTTTGGGGGTTTCCCTGTGTGAGTCTGGGAGGTGGGGGGGGAGAGACCCTGGGGGTGTCCCTGTGTGAGCCTGGGGAAGGGGGGCCGACCCTGAGGGTGTCCTCTGAGAGTCTGGAGGAGGGGGAGACCCTGGGGGTGTCCCTGGTGAGAGTCTGGGGAGGGGAGGGGGAGAGACCCTGTTTGTGACGAGGTGGGTGCGGACTGGCTCTGGGTGATGCCCCACCAGGTGGATCAGCTGGGTAATACAGCAGCTTCCTGAGAACCAGGTCTGTGTCAGGAGTTACTCTCAGTGGAAGATTGCTACCAACCCAGGAGGAGGAGAGGGGGAGTGGCCACTCTGCCCCTCAGTGACCCAGCTTACCCTGATGTCAATGCCATGCCCACAGATGTGGGGACCATTGAGAAAGCGGCGAGCCTCCTTCTCCATTCGTTTGTCCCAAATCTACACCACAGAGAATTCCTCTGTTAGCACGGGGTTTTACACAGCGAGGGGTATCTGTGTTAGCACGGGGTTTTACACAGCGAGGGGTATCTGTGTTAGCACGGGGTTTTACACAGGGAGGGATATCTGTGTTAGCACGGGGTTTTACACAGGGAGGGGTATCTGCGTTAGCAAGGGGTTTTACACAGGGAGGGATATCTGTGTTAGCACGGGGTTTTACACAGCGAGGGGTATCTGTGTTAGCACGGGGTTTTACACAGCGAGGGGTATCTGTGTTAGCACGGGGTTTTACACAGGGAGGGATATCTGTGTTAGCACGGGGTTTTACACAGGGAGGGGTATCTGTGTTAGCACGGGGTTTTACACAGGGAGGGGTATCTGCGTTAGCAAGGGGTTTTACACAGGGAGGGATATCTGTGTTAGCACGGGGTTTTACACAGGGAGGGATATCTGTGTTAGCACGGGGTTTTACACAGGGAGGGGTATCTGTCTTAGCACGGGGTTTTACACAGGGAGGGGTATCTGTGATAGCACGGGGTTTTACACAGTGAGGGATATCTGTGTTAGCACGGGGTTTTACACAGGGAGGGGTATCTGTGTTAGCACGGGGTTTTACACAGGGAGGGGTATCTGTGTCAGCACGGGGTATTACACAGGGAGGGATATCTGTGTTAGCACGGGGTTTTACACAGGGAGGGGTATCTGTGTTAGCACGGGGTATTACACAGGGAGTGGTATCTGTGTTAGCACGGGGTTTTACACAGGGTGGGATATCTGTGTTAGCACCGGGTTTTACACAGGGAGGGGTATCTGTGTCAGCACGGGGTATTACACAGGGAGTGGTATCTGTGTTAGCACAGGGTTTTACACAGTGAGGGATATCTGTGTCAGCACCGGGTTTAAAACAATGAGGGATATCTGTGTCAGCACGGGGTTTTACACAGGGAGGGATATCTGTGTTAGCACCGGGTTTTACACAGTGAGGGATATGTGTGTTAGCACCGGGTTTTACACAGTAAGGGATATCTGTGTTAGCACCGGGTTTGATACAGTGAGGGATATCTGTGTTAGCACGGGGTTTTACACAGGGAGGGATATCTGTGTTAGCACGGGGTTTTACACAGTGTGGGGTATCTGTATTAGGCACGGGCTTTTACACAGTGAGGGGTATCTGTGTTAGCACGGGGTTTTACACAGTGAGGGATATCTGTGTCAGCACGGGGTTTTACACAGGGCAGGATATCTGTGTTAGCACGGGGTTTCACACAGGGAGTGGTATCTGTGTTAGCACAGGGTTTTACACAGTGAGGGATATCTGTGTCAGCACCGGGTTTAACACAGTGAGGGATATCTGTGTCAGCACCGGGTTTTACACAGTGAGGGATATCTGTGTTAGCACGGGGTTTTACACAGGGACGGATATCTGTGTTAGCACGGGGTTTTACACAGTGTGGGGTATCTGTGTCAGGCACGGGGTTTTTACACAGTGAGGGATATCTGTGTTAGCACGGGGTTTTACACAGGGAGGGATATCTGTGTAAGCACGGGGTTTTACACAGGGAGGGATATCTGTGTAAGCACGGGGTTTTACACAGGGAGGGATATCTGAGTTAGCACGGGGTTTTACACAGGGAGGGATATCTGTGTTAGCACGGGGTTTTACACATTGAGGGATTTCTGTGTTAGCACGGGGTTTTACACAGGGTGGGATATCTGTGTTCGCACGAGGTCTGACACAGAGAGGGATATCTGTGTTAGCACGGGGTTTTACATAGGGTGGGATATCTGTGTTAGCACGGGGTTTTACACATTGAGGGATTTCTGTGTTAGCACGGGGTTTTACACAGGGTGGGATATCTGTGTTCGCACGAGGTCTGACACAGAGAGGGATATCTGTGTTAGCACGGGGTTTTACACAGGGAGGGATATCTGTGGAAGCACGGGGTTTTGCACAGGGAGGGATATCTGTATTAGCATGGGGTTTTACACAGTGAGAGATATCTGTGTTAGCACGGGGTTTTACACAGGGAGGGATATCTGTGTTAGCACAGGGTTTTACACAGGGAGGGATATCTGTGTCATCACCGGGTTTACACAGGGAGGGATATCTGTGTCAGCACCGGGTTTTACACAGGGAGGGATATCTGTGTTAGCACGGGGTTTTACGCAGGGAGTTGTATCTGTGTTAGCACGGGGTTTTACACAGGGAGGGATATCTGTGTTAGCACGGGGTTTTACACAGGGAGGGATATCTGTGTTAGCACGGGGTATTACACAGGGAGTGGTATCTGTGTTAGCACAGGGTTTTACACAGTGAGGGATATCTGTATCAGCACCGGGTTTTACACAGTGAGGGATATCTGTGTCAGCACGGGGTTTTACACAGTGAGGGGTATCTGTGTTAGCACGGGGTTTTACACAGTGAGGGATATCTGTGTTAGCACGGGGTTTTACACAGGGAGGGGAATCTGTGTCAGCACCGGGTTTTACACAGGGAGGGATATCTGTGTCAGCACCGGGTTTTACACAGGGAGGTATATCTGTGTCAGCACGGGGTTTTACACAGTGAGGGATATCTGTGTTAGCACGGGGTTTTACACAGTGAGGGATATCTGTGTAAGCACCGGGTTTTACACAGTGAGGGATGTCTGTGTTAGCACGGGGTTTGACACAGGGAGGGGTATCTGTGTTAGCCCGGGGTTTTACACAGTGAGGGATATCTGTGTCAGCACGGGGTTTTACACAGTGAGGGGTATCTGTGTCAGCACGGGGTATTACACAGGGAGGGGTATCTGTGTCAGCACGGGGTTTTACACAGTGAGGGATATCTGTGTTAGCACCGGGTTTTACACAGTGAGGGATATCTGTGTAAGCACCGGGTTTTACACAGTGAGGGATATCTGTGTTAGCACGGGGTTTTACACAGGGAGGGGTATCTGTGTTAGGCATGGGGTTTTACACAGTGAGGGATATCTGTGTTAGCACGGGGTTTTACACAGGGAGGGATATCTGTGTAAGCACGGGGTTTTACACAGGGAGGGATATCTGTGTAAGCGCAGGGTTTTACACAGGGAGGGATATCTGTGTTAGCACGGGGTTTTACACAGGGAGGGGTATCTGTGTTAGCACGGGGTTTTACACAAGGAGGGGTATCTGTGTTAGCATGGGGTTTTACACAGGGAGGGATATCTGTGTTAGCACGGGGTTTTACACAGGGAGGGGTATCTGTGTTAGCACGGGGTTTTACACAGTGAGGGGTATCTGTGTTAGCACGGGGTTTTACACAGTGAGGGATTTCTGTGTTAGCACGGGGTTTTACACAGGGTGGGATATCTGTGTTCGCACGAGGTCTGACACAGAGAGGGATATCTGTGTTAGCACGGGGTTTTACACAGGGTGGGATATCTGTGTTCGCACGAGGTCTTACACAGGGAGGGATATCTGTGTTAGCACAGGGTTTTACACAGTGAGGGATATCTGTGTCAGCACCGGGTTTTACACAGGGAGGGATATCTGTGTTAGCACGGGGTTTTACACAGGGAGGGATATCTGTGTTAGCACGGAGTTTTACACAGGGAGGGATATCTGTGTTAGCACGGGGTTTTACACAGGGAGGTGTATCTGTGTTAGCACGGGGTTTTACACAGGGAGGGATATCTGTGTCAGCACGGGGTTTTACACAGTCAGGGGTATCTGTGTTAGCACGGGGTTTTACACAGTGAGGGATATCTGTGTCAGCACGGGGTATTACACAGGGAGGGAAATCTGTGTTAGCACGGGGTTTTACACAGGGAGTGGTATCTGTGTTAGCACAGGGTTTTACACAGTGAGGGATATCTGTGTCAGCACCGGGTTTAACACAGTGAGGGATATCTGTGTCAGCACCGGGTTTTACACAGTGAGGGATATCTGTGTTAGCACGGGGTTTTACACAGGGAGGGATATCTGTGTTAGCACGGGGTTTTACACAGTGTGGGGTATCTGTGTTAGGCACGGGGTTTTACACAGTGAGGGATATCTGTGTTAGCACGGGGTTTTACACAGTGAGGGATATCTGTGTTAGCACGGGGTTTTACACAGGGAGGGATATCTGTGTTAGCACGGGGTTTTACACAGTGTGGGGTATCTGTGTTAGGCACGGGGTTTTACACAGTGAGGGATATCTGTGTTAGCACGGGGTTTTACACAGTGAGGGATATCTGTGTTAGCACGGGGCTTTACACAGGGAGGGATATCTGTGTAAGCACGGGGTTTTACACAGGGAGGGATATCTGTGTAAGTGCAGGGTTTTACACAGAGACGGATAACTGTGTTAGCACGGGGTTTTACACAGGGAGGGATATCTGTGTTAGCACGGGGTTTTACACAGTGAGGGTTATCTGTGTTAGCACGGGGTTTTACACAGTGAGGGATATCTGTGTTAGCACGGGATTTTATACCAGGAGGGGTATCTGTGTTAGCACGGGGTTTTACACAGGGAGGAATATCTGTGTTATCACGGGGTTTTGCACAGGGATGGGTATCTGCGTTAGCACGGGGTTTTACACAGGGCGGGGTTTCTGTGTTAGTACGTGGCTTTGCACAGGGAGGGATATCTGTGTTAGCACGGGGTTTTACACAGTGAGGGATATCTGTGTTAGCACGGGGTATTACGCAGGGAGGGATATCTGTGTTAGCACGGGGTTTTACACAGTGAGGGATATCTGTGTAAGCACGGGGTTTTACTCAGTGAGGGATATCTGTGTTAGCACGGGGTTTTACACAGGGAGGGGTATCTGTGATAGCACGGGGTTTTACAGAGGGAGGGATATCTGTGTTAGCACAGGGTTTTACACAGGGAGTGGTATCTGTGTTAGCACGGGGTTTTACACAGGGAGGGGTATCTGTGATAGCACGGGGTTTTACACAGGGAGGGATATCTGTGTTAGCACAGGGTTTTACACAGGGAGTGGTATCTGTGTTAGCACGGGGTTTTACACAGGGAGGGGTATCTGTGTTAGCACGGGGTTTTACACAGGGAGGCGTATCTGTGTCAGCACGGGGTATTACACAGGGAGGGATATCTGTGTTAGCACGGGGTTTTACACAGGGAGGAATATCTGTGTTAGCACGGGGTTTTACACAGGGAGGGATATCTGTGTTAGCACGGGGTTTTACACAGGGAGGGGTATCTGTGTCAGCACAGGGTATTACACAGGGAGGGATATCTGTGTTAGCATGGGGTTTTACACAGTGAGGGATATCTGTGTCAGCACCGGGTTTAACACAGTGAGGGATATCTGTGTCAGCACGGGGTTTTACACAGGGAGGGATATCTGTGTTAGCACCGGGTTTTACACAGTGAGGGATATCTGTGTTAGCACCGGGTTTGATACAGTGAGGGATATCTGTGTCAGCACGGGGTTTTACACAGTGAGGGGTATCTGTGTTAGCACGGGGTTTTACACAGTGAGGGATATCTGTGTGAGCACAGGGTTTTACACAGTGAGGGATATCTGTGTTAGCACCGGGTTTAACACAGTGAGGGATATCTGTGTCAGCACGGGGTTTTACACAGGGAGGGATATCTGTGTCAGCACGGGGTTTTACACAGGGAGGGATATCTGTGTTAGCACGGGGTTTTACACAGTGAGGGATATCTGTGTCAGCACGGGGTTTTACACAGGGAGGGATATCTGTGTCAGCACGGGGTTTTACACAGGGAGGGATATCTGTGTTAGCACCGGGTTTAACACAGTGAGGGATATCTGTGTCAGCACGGGGTTTTACACAGGGAGGGATATCTGTGTTAGCACGGGGTTTTACACAGGGAGTGGAATCTGTGTCAGCACGGGGTTTTACACACGGAGGGATATCTGTGTTAGCACGGGGCTTTACACAGGGAGGGGTATCTGTGTTAGCACGGGGTTTTACACAGTGAGGGATATCTGTGTCAGCACGGGGTTTTACACAGTGAGGGGTATCTGTGTTAGCACGGGGTTTTACACAGTGAGGGATATCTGTGTCAGCACGGGGTATTACACAGGGAGGGATATCTGTGTTAGCACAGGGTTTTACACAGTGAGGGATATCTGTGTCAGCACCGGGTTTTACACAGGGAGGGATATCTGTGTCAGCACGGAGTTTTACACAGGGAGGGATATCTGTGTTAGCACGGGGTTTTACACAGGGAGGTGTATCTGTGTTAGCACGGGGTTTTACACAGGGAGGGATATCTGTGTCAGCACGGGGTTTTACACAGTCAGGGGTATCTGTGTTAGCACGGGGTTTTACACAGTGAGGGATATCTGTGTCAGCACGGGGTATTACACAGGGAGGGAAATCTGTGTTAGCACGGGGTTTTACACAGGGAGTGGTATCTGTGTTAGCACAGGGTTTTACACAGTGAGGGATATCTGTGTCAGCACCGGGTTTAACACAGTGAGGGATATCTGTGTCAGCACCGGGTTTTACACAGTGAGGGATATCTGTGTTAGCACGGGGTTTTACACAGGGAGGGATATCTGTGTTAGCACGGGGTTTTACACAGTGTGGGGTATCTGTGTTAGGCACGGGGTTTTACACAGTGAGGGATATCTGTGTTAGCACGGGGTTTTACACAGTGTGGGGTATCTGTGTTAGGCACGGGGTTTTACACAGTGAGGGATATCTGTGTTAGCACGGGGTTTTACACAGTGAGGGATATCTGTGTTAGCACGGGGCTTTACACAGGGAGGGATATCTGTGTAAGCACGGGGTTTTACACAGGGAGGGATATCTGTGTAAGTGCAGGGTTTTACACAGGGACGGATAACTGTGTTAGCACGGGGTTTTACACAGGGAGGGATATCTGTGTTAGCACGGGGTTTTACACAGTGAGGGTTATCTGTGTTAGCACGGGATTTTATACCAGGAGGGGTATCTGTGTTAGCACGGGGTTTTACACAGGGAGGAATATCTGTGTTATCACGGGGTTTTGCACAGGGAGGAATATCTGTGTTAGCACGGGGTTTTACACAGTGAGGGTTATCTGTGTTAGCACGGGATTTTATACCAGGAGGGGTATCTGTGTTAGCACGGGGTTTTACACAGGGAGGGGTATCTGCGTTAGCACAGGGTTTTACACAGGGCGGGGTTTCTGTGTTAGTACGGGGCTTTGCACAGGGAGGGATATCTGTGTTAGCACGGGGTATTACGCAGGGAGGGATATCTGTGTTAGCACGGGGTTTTACACAGTGAGGGATATCTGTGTTAGCACGGGGTATTACGCAGGGAGGGATATCTGTGTAAGCACGGGGTTTTACACAGGGAGGGGTATCTGTGATAGCACGGGGTTTTACACAGGGAGGGATATCTGTGTTAGCACGGGGTTTTACACAGGGAGGGGTATCTGTGTTAGCACGGGGTTTTACACAGGGAGGGATATCTGTGTTAGCACGGGGTTTTACACAGGGAGGAATATCTGTGTTAGCACGGGGTTTTACACAGGGAGGGATATCTGTGTTAGCACGGGGTTTTACACAGGGAGGGGTATCTGTGTCAGCACAGGGTATTACACAGGGAGGGATATCTGTGTTAGCACGGGGTTTTACACAGTGAGGGATATCTGTGTTAGCATGGGGTTTTACACAGTGAGGGATATCTGTGTCAGCACCGGGTTTAACACAGTGAGGGATATCTGTGTCAGCACGGGGTTTTACACAGGGAGGGATATCTGTGTTAGCACCGGGTTTTACACAGTAAGGGATATCTGTGTTAGCACCGGGTTTGATACAGTGAGGGATATCTGTGTCAGCACGGGGTTTTACACAGTGAGGGGTATCTGTGTTAGCACGGGGTTTTACACAGTGAGGGATATCTGTGTGAGCACAGGGTTTTACACAGTGAGGGATATCTGTGTTAGCACCGGGTTTAACACAGTGAGGGATATCTGTGTCAGCACGGGGTTTTACACAGGGAGGGATATCTGTGTTAGCACCGGGTTTAACACAGTGAGGGATATCTGTGTCAGCACGGGGTTTTACACAGGGAGGGATATCTGTGTTAGCACGGGGTTTTACACAGGGAGTGGAATCTGTGTCAGCACGGGGTTTTACACACGGAGGGATATCTGTGTTAGCACGGGGCTTTACACAGGGAGGGGTATCTGTGTTAGCACGGGGTTTTACACAGTGAGGGATATCTGTGTCAGCACGGGGTTTTACACAGTGAGGGGTATCTGTGTTAGCACGGGGTTTTACACAGTGAGGGATATCTGTGTCAGCACGGGGTATTACACAGGGAGGGATATCTGTGTCAGCACCGGGTTTAACACAGTGAGGGATATCTGTGTCAGCACGGGGTTTTACACAGGGAGGGATATCTGTGTTAGCACCGGGTTTTACACAGTAAGGGATATCTGTGTTAGCACCGGGTTTGATACAGTGAGGGATATCTGTGTTAGCACGGGGTTTTACACAGGGAGGGATATCTGTGTTAGCACGGGGTTTTACACAGTGTGGGGTATCTGTGTTAGGCACGGGGTTTTACACAGTGAGGGGTATCTGTGTTAGCACGGGGTTTTACACAGTGAGGGATATCTGTGTCAGCACGGGGTATTACACAGGGCGTGATATCTGTGTTAGCACGGGGTTTTACACAGGGAGTGGTATCTGTGTTAGCACAGGGTTTTACACAGTGAGGGATATCTGTGTCAGCACCGGGTTTAACACAGTGAGGGATATCTGTGTAAGCACCGGGTTTTACACAGTGAGGGATATCTGTGTTAGCACGGGGTTTTACACAGGGAGGGATATCTGTGTTAGCACGGGGTTTTACACAGTGAGGGATATCTGTGTTAGCACCGGGTTTTACACAGGGAGGGATATCTGTGTTAGCACGGGGTTTTACACAGTGTGGGGAATCTGTGTCAGGCACGGGGTTTTACACAGTGAGGGATATCTGTGTTAGCACCGGGTTTTACACAGGGAGGGATATCTGTGTTAGCACAGGGTTTTACACAGGGAGTGGTATCTGTGTTAGCACGGGGTTTTACACAGGGAGGGGTATCTGTGTTAGCACGGGGTTTTACACAGGGAGGGGTATCTGTGTCAGCACGGGGTATTACACAGGGAGGGGTATCTGTGTTAGCACAGGGTTTTACACAGTGAGGGATATCTGTATCAGCACCGGTTTTACACAGGGAGGGATATCTGTGTCAGCACGGGGTTTTACACAGGGAGGGATATCTGTGTTAGCACGGGGCTTTACACAGGGAGGCGTATCTGTGTTAGCACAGGGTTTTACACAGTGAGGGATATCTGTGTTAGCACGGGGTTTTACACAGGAAGGGGTATCTGTGTCAGCACGGTGTATTACACAGGGAGGGATATCTGTGTCAGCACGGGGTTTTACACAGGGAGGGATATCTGTGTTAGCACGGGGTTTTACACAGGGAGTGGTATCTGTGTCAGCACGGGGTTTTACACAGTGAGGGATATCTGTGTCAGCACGGGGTTTTACACAGTGAGGGATATCTGTGTCAGCACGGGGTTTTACACAGTGAGGGATATCTGTGTCAGCACGGGGTTTTACACAGTGAGGGGTATCTGTGTTAGCACGGGGTTTTACACAGTGAGGGATATCTGTGTGAGCACAGGGTTTTACACAGTGAGGGATATCTGTGTTAGCACCGGGTTTAACACAGTGAGGGATATCTGTGTCAGCACGGGGTTTTACACAGGGAGGGATATCTGTGTTAGCACCGGGTTTAACACAGTGAGGGATATCTGTGTCAGCACGGGGTTTTACACAGGGAGGGATATCTGTGTTAGCACGGGGTTTTACACAGTGAGGGATTTCTGTGTTAGCACGGGGTTTTACACAGTGAGAGATATCTGTGTTAGCACGGGGTTTTACACAGGGACTGATATCTGTGTTAGCACGGGGTTTTTCACAGTGAGGGTTATCTGTGTTAGTACGGGGTTTTGCACAGGGAGGGGTATCTGTGTCAGCACGGGGTATTACACAGGGAGGGATATCTGTGTTAGCACGGGGTTTTACACAGGGAGTGGTATCTGTGTTAGCACAGGGTTTTACACAGGGAGGGGTATCTGTGTTAGCATGGGGTTTTACACAGGGAGGGATATCTGTGTTAGCACGGGGTTTTACACAGTGAGGGATTTCTGTGTTAGCACGGGGTTTTACACAGTGAGAGATATCTGTGTTAGCACGGGGTTTTACACAGGGACTGATATCTGTGTTAGCACGGGGTTTTTCACAGTGAGGGTTATCTGTGTTAGTACGGGGTTTTGCACAGGGAGGGGTATCTGTGTAAGCACGGGGTTTTACACAGTGTGGGGTATCTGTGTTAGGCACGGGGTTTTACACAGGGAGTGGTATCTGTGTTAGCACAGGGTTTTACACAGTGAGGGATATCTGTGTCAGCACAGGGTTTAACACAGTGAGGGATATCTGTGTCAGCACAGGGTTTTACACAGTGAGCGATATCTGTGTCAGCACGGGGTATTACACAGGGCGGGATATCTGTGTTAGCACGGGGTTTTACACAGGGAGTGGTATCTGTGTTAGCACAGGGTTTTACACAGTGAGGGATATCTGTGTCAGCACAGGGTTTAACACAGTGAGGGATATCTGTGTCAGCACCGGATTTTACACAGTGAGGGATATCTGTGTTAGCACGGGGTTTTACACAGGGAGGGATATCTGTGTTAGCACGGGGTTTTACACAGTGTGGGGTATCTGTGTCAGGCACGGGGTTTTTACACAGTGAGGGATATCTGTGTTAGCACGGGGTTTTACACAGTGAGGGATATCTGTGTTAGCACGGGGTTTTACACAGGGAGGGATATCTGTGTAAGCACGGGGTTTTACACAGGGAGGGATATCTGTGTTAGCACGGGGTTTTACACAGTGAGGGTTATCTGTGTGAGCACGGAGTTTTACACAGGGTGGTATATCTGTGTTAGCACGGGGTTTTACACAGGGAGGGATATCTGTGTAAGCACGGGGTTTTACACAGGGAGGGGTATCTGTGTCAGCACCGGGTTTAACACAGTGAGGGATATCTGTGTCAGCACCGGGTTTTACACAGTGAGGGATATCTGTGTTAGCACGGGGTTTTACACAGGGAGGGATATCTGTGTTAGCACGGGGTTTTACACAGTGTGGGGTATCTGTGTTAGGCACGGGGTTTTACACAGTGAGGGTTATCTGTGTGAGCACGGAGTTTTACACAGGGAGGTATATCTGTGTTAGCACGGGGTTTTACACAGGGAGGGATATCTGTGTTAGCACGGGGTTTTACACAGGGAGGGATATCTGTGTTAGCACGGGGTTTTACACAGTGAGGGATATCTGTGTTAGCACGGGATTTTATACCAGGAGGGGTATCTGTGTTAGCACGGGGTTTTACACAGGGAGGAATATCTGTGTTATCACGGGGTTTTGCACAGGGATGGGTATCTGCGTTAGCACGGGGTTTTACACAGGGCGGGATATCTGTGTTAGCACAGGGTTTTACACAGGGAGTGGTATCTGTGTTAGCACGGGGTTTTACACAGGGAGGGGTATCTGTGTCAGCACGGGGTATTACACAGGGAGGGGTATCTGTGTTAGCACAGGGTTTTACACAGGGAGGGGTATCTGTGTTAGCACGGGGTTTTACACAGGGAGGGGTATCTGTGTCAGCACGGGGTATTACACAGGGAGGGGTATCTGTGTTAGCACAGGGTTTTACACAGTGAGGGATATCTGTATCAGCACCGGGTTTTACACAGTGAGGGATATCTGTGTCAGCACGGGGTTTTACACAGCGAGGGATATCTGTGTTAGCATGGGGTTTTACACAGGGAGAGGTATCTGTGTTAGCACGGGGTTTTACACAGGAAGGGGTATCTGTGTCAGCACGGGGTTTTACACAGTGAGGGGTATCTGTGTTAGCACGGGGTTTTACACAGTGAGGGATATCTGTGTCAGCACGGGGTATTACACAGGGAGGGGTATCTGTGTTAGCACAGGGTTTTACACAGTGAGGGATATCTGTGTCAGCACCGGGTTTAACACAGTGAGGGATATCTGTGTCAGCACGGGGTTTTACACAGCGAGGGATATCTGTGTTAGCACCGGGTTTTACACAGTAAGGGATATCTGTGTTAGCACCGGGTTTGCTACAGTGAGGGATATCTGTGTTAGCACGGGGTTTTACACAGGGAGGGATATCTGTGTTAGCACGGGGTTTTACACAGTGTGGGGTATCTGTGCTAGCACGGGGTTTTACACAGTGAGGGATATCTGTGTCAGCACGGGGTATTACACAGGGCGGGATATCTGTGTTAGCACGGGGTTTTACACAGTGAGGGATATCTGTGTCAGCACGGGGTTTTACACAGGGAGGGATATCTGTGTTAGCACGGAGTTTTACACAGGGAGGGGTATCTGTGTTAGCACGGGGTTTTACACAGGGAGGGGTATCTGAGTTAGCACGGGGTTTTACACAGGGAGGGGTATCTGCGTTAGCACGGGGTTTTACACAGTGAGGGATATCTGTGTTAGCACGAGGTCTTACACAGTGAGGGATATCTGTGTTAGCACGGGGTTTTGCACAGGGAGGGGTATCTGTGTAAGCATGGGGTCTTACACAGGGAGGGATATCTGTGTTAGCACGGGGTTTTACACATGGAGGGATATCTGTGTTAGCACGGGGTTTGACACAGGGAGCGATATCTGTGTCCGCACGGGGTTTTACACAGGGTGGGGTATCTGTGATAGCACGGGGTTTTACACAGGGACTGATATCTGTGTTAGCACGAGGTCTTACAAAGGGAGGGGTATCTGTGTAAGCACAGGGTTTTACACAGTGAGGGGTATCTGTGTCAGCACGGGGCTTTACACAGTGAGGGATATCTGTGTTAGCACGGGGTTTTACACAGGGCGGGGTTTCTGTCTTAGCACGGGGTGTTACACAGGGAGGGATATCTGTGTTAGCACGGGGATTAACACAGGGAGGTATATGTGTGTTAGCACGTGTTTTACACAGTGTGGAGTATCTGTGTTAGGCACGGGGTTTTACACTGTGAGGGATATCTGTGTTAGCACCGGGTTTTACACAGGGAGGGTTTCTGTGTAAGCACGGGGTTTTACACACTGAGGAATATCTGTGTCAGCACGGGGTTTTACACAGGGAGGGATATCTGTGTTAGCACGGGGTTTTACACAGGGAGGGATATCTGTGTTAGCACGGGGTTTTACACAGGGAGGGATATCTGTGTTAGCACGGGGTTTTACACAGGGAGTGGTATCTGTGTTAGCACGGGGTTTTACACAGTGAGGGATATCTGTGTTAGCACGGGGTTTGACACAGTGAGGGGTATCTGCGTTAGCACGGAGTTTTACACATGGAGGGATAAATGTGTTAGCACGGGATTTTACACAGTGAGGGATATCTGTGTTAGCAGGGGGTATTACACAATGAGGGGTGTCTGTGTTAGCACGGGGTTTTACACAGGGAGGGATATCTGTGTTAGCACGGGGTTTTACACAGTGAGAGATAGCTGTGTTAGCACGGGGTTTTACACAGTGAGGGGTATCTGTGTTAGCACGGGGTTTTACACAGGGAGGGATATCTGTGTTAGCACGGGGTTTTACACAGGGAGGGATATCTGTGTTAGCACGGGGTTTTACACAGTGAGGGGTACCTGTGTTAGCACAGGGTTTTACACAGTGAGGGATATCTGTGTTAGCACCGGGTTTTAGACAGGGAGGGGTTTCTGTCTTAGCACGGGGTTTTACACAGGGAGGGGTATCTGTGATAGCACGGGGTTTTCCCCAGGGAGGGATATCTGTGTTCGCACGAGGTCTTACACAGGGAGGGATATCTGTGTTAGCACCGGGTATTACACAGTGAGGGATATCTGTGTTAGCACGGGGTTTTGCACAGGGAGGGGTACCTGTGTAAGCACGGGGTCTTACACAGGGAGGGATATCTGTGTTAGCACGGGGTTGTACACAGGGAGGGGTATCTGCGTTAGCACGGGGTTTTACACAGGGAGGGATATCAGTGTTAGCACGGGGTTTTACACAGGGAGGGATATCTGTGTTAGCACGGGGTTTTACACAGGGAGGGATATCTGTGTTACCACGGGGTTTTACACAGGGAGGGATATCTGTGTTACCACGGGGTTTTACTCAGTGAGGGGTATCTGTGTTAGCACAGGGTTTTACACAGTGAGGGATATCTGTGTTAGCACGAGATCTTACACAGGGAGGGATATCTGTGTTAGCACGGGGTTTTACACAGGGAAGGATATCTGTGTTAGCACGGGGTTTACACAGGGAGGAATATCTGTGTCAGCACGGGGTTTTACACAGGGAGGGATATCTGTGTTAGCACGGGGATTTACACAGGGAGTGGTATCTGTGTTAGCACAGGGTTTTACACAGGGAGGGATATCAGTGTCAGCACCGGGTTTTACACAGTGAGGGATATCTGCATCAGCACCGGGTTTTACACAGTGAGGGATATCTGTGTTAGCACGGGGTTTTACACAAGGAGGGATATCTGTGTCAGCACGGGGTTATACACAAGGAGGGATATCTGTGTCAGCATGGGGTTTTACACAGGGAGGGATATCTGTGTTAGCACGGGGTTTTACACAAGGAGGGATATCTGTGTCAGCACGGGGTTTTACACAGGGAGGGATATCTGTGTTAGCACGGGGTTTTACACAGGGAGGGGTATCTGTGTTAGCACGGGGTTTTACACAGTGAGGGATATCTGTGTCAGCACGGGGTTTTACACAGTGAGGGGTATCTGTGTTAGCACGGAGTTTTACAGAGGGAGGGATATCTGTGTTAGCACGGGGTGTTACACAGGGAGGGATATCTGTGATAGCACGGGGTTTTATACAGTGAGGGTTATCTGTGTTAGCACGGAGTTTTACACAGGGAGGGATATCTGTGTTAGCACCGGGTTTTTCACAGGGAGGTATATCTGTGTTAGACCTGGGTTTTACACCGGGAGGGGTATCTGTGTTAGCACGGCGTTTTACACAGTGAGGGATATCTGTGTTAGCACGGGGTTTTAGACAGTGAGGGGTATCTGCGTTAGCACGGAGTTTTACACATGGAGGGATAAATGTGTTAGCACGGGACTTTACACAGTGAGGGATATCTGTGTTAGCACGGGGTATTACACAATGAGGGCTGTCTGTGTTAGCACGGGGTTTTACACAGGGCGGGGTTTCTGTGTTAGTACGGGGTGTGACACAGTTAGGGATATCTGTGTTAGCACGGGGTTTTACACAGTGAGGGATATCTGTGTTAGCACGGGATTTTATACCAGGAGGGGTATCTGTGTTAGCACGGGGTTTTACACAGGGAGGAATATCTGTGTTATCACGGGGTTTTGCACAGGGATGGGTATCTGCGTTAGCACGGGGTTTTACACAGGGCGGGGTTTCTGTGTTAGTACGGGGCTTTGCACAGGGAGGGATATCTGTGTAAGCACGGGGTTTTACACAGGGAGGGATATCTGTGTAAGCACGGGGTTTTACACAGTGAGGGATATCTGTGTTAGCACGGGGTTTTTCACAGGGAGGGATATCTGTGTAAGCACGGGGTTTTTCACAGGGAGGGATATCTGTGTTAGCACAGGGTTTTACACAGGGAGTGGTATCTGTGTTAGCACGGGGTTTTACACAGGGAGGGGTATCTGTGATAGCACGGGGTTTTACACAGGGAGGGATATCTGTGTTAGCACAGGGTTTTACACAGGGAGTGGTATCTGTGTTAGCACGGGGTTTTACACAGGGAGGGGTATCTGTGTCAGCACGGGGTATTACACAGGGAGGGGTATCTGTGTTAGCACAGGGTTTTACACAGGGAGGGGTATCTGTGTTAGCACGGGGTTTTACACAGGGAGGGGTATCTGTGTCAGCACGGGGTTTTACACAGTGAGGGATATCTGTGTTAGCACGGGGTTTTACACAGGGAGGGATATCTGTGTTAGCACGGGGTATTACACAGGGAGGGGTATCTGTGTTAGCACAGGGTTTTACACAGTGAGGGATATCTGTATCAGCACCGGGTTTTACACAGGGAGGGATATCTGTGTCAGCACGGGGTTTTACACAGGGAGGGATATCTGTGTTAGCACGGGGCTTTACACAGGGAGGCGTATCTGTGTCAGCACCGGGTTTTACACAGTGAGGGATATCTGTATCAGCACCGGGTTTTACACAGGGAGGGATATCTGTATCAGCACCGGGTTTTACACAGGGAGGGATATCTGTGTTAGCACGGGGTTTTACACAGGGAGGGATATCTGTGTTAGCACGGGGTTTTACACAGGAAGGGGTATCTGTGTCAGCACGGTGTATTACACAGGGAGGGATATCTGTGTCAGCACGGGGTTTTACACAGGGAGGGATATCTGTGTTAGCACGGGGTTTTACACAGGGAGTGGTATCTGTGTCAGCACGGGGTTTTACACAGTGAGGGGTATCTGTGTTAGCACCGGGTTTAACACAGTGAGGGATATCTGTGTCAGCACGGGGTTTTACACAGGGAGGGATATCTGTGTTAGCACCGGGTTTAACACAGTGAGGGATATCTGTGTCAGCACGGGGTTTTACACAGGGAGGGATATCTGTGTTAGCACGGGGTTTTACACAGGGAGTGGAATCTGTGTTAGCACGGGGTTTTACACAGTGAGGGATATCTGTGTCAGCACAGGGTATTACACAGTGAGGGATATCTGTGTTAGCACCGGGTTTAACACAGTGAGGGATATCTGTGTCAGCACGGGGTTTTACACAGGGAGGGATGTCTGTGTCAGCACGGGGTTTTACACAGTGAGGGATATCTGTCTCAGCACCGGGTTTTACACAGGGAGGGATATCTGTGTCAGCACGGGGTTTTACACACGGAGGGATATCTGTGTTAGCACGGGGCTTTACACAGGGAGGGGGATCTGTGTTAGCACGGGGTTTTACACAGTGAGGGATATCTGTGTCAGCACGGGGTTTTACACTGGGAGGGATATCTGTGTTAGCACGGGGTTTTACACAGTGAGGGGTATCTGTGTTAGCACGGGGTTTTACACAGTGAGGGATATCTGTGTCAGCACGGGGTATTACACAGGGAGGGGTATCTGTGTTAGCACAGGGTTTTACACAGTGAGGGATATCTGTGTCAGCACCGGGTTTAACACAGTGAGGGATATCTGTGTCAGCACGGGGTTTTACACAGCGAGGGATATCTGTGTTAGCACCGGGTTTTACACAGTAAGGGATATCTGTGTTAGCACCGGGTTTGATACAGTGAGGGATATCTGTGTTAGCATGGGGTTTTACACAGGGAGGGATATCTGTGTTAGCACGGGGTTTTACACAGTGTGGGGTATCTGTGTTAGCACGGGGTTTTACACAGTGAGGGATATCTGTGTCAGCACGGGGTATTACACAGGGCGGGATATCTGTGTTAGCACGGGGTTTTACACAGTGAGGGATATCTGTGTCAGCACGGGGTTTTACACAGGGAGGGATATCTGTGTTAGCACGGAGTTTTACACAGGGAGGGGTATCTGTGTTAGCACGGGGTTTTACACAGGGAGGGGTATCTGAGTTAGCACGGGGTTTTACACAGGGAGGGGTATCTGCGTTAGCACGGGGTTTTACACAGTGAGGGATATCTGTGTTAGCACGAGGTCTTACACAGTGAGGGATATCTGTGTTAGCACGGGGTTTTGCACAGGGGGGGGTATCTGTGTAAGCACGGGGTCTTACACAGGGAGGGATATCTGTGTTAGCACGGGGTTTTACACAGGGAGGGATATCTGTGTTAGCACGGGGTTTTACACAGGGAGGGATATCTGTGTTAGCACGGGGTTTGACACAGGGAGCGATATCTGTGTCCGCACGGGGTTTTACACAGTGAGGGATATCTGTGTCCGCACGGGGTTTGACACAGGGAGCGATATCTGTGTCCGCACGGGGTTTTACACAGTGAGGGATATCTGTGTTAGCACGGGGTTTTACACAGGGAGGGGTATCTGTGTAAGCACAGGGTTTTACACAGTGAGGGATATCTGTGTCAGCACGGGGCTTTACACAGTGAGGGATATCTGTGTTAGCACGGGGTTTTACACAGGGCGGGGTTTCTGTCTTAGCACGGGGTGTTACACAGGGAGGGATATCTGTGTTAGCACGGGGATTAACACAGGGAGGTATATGTGTGTTAGCACGGGTTTTACACAGTGTGGAGTATCTGTGTTAGGCACGGGGTTTTACACTGTGAGGGATATCTGTGTTAGCACCGGGTTTTACACAGGGAGGGTTTCTGTGTAAGCACGGGGTTTTACATAGTGAGGAATATCTGTGTCAGCACGGGGTTTTACACAGGGAGGGATATCTGTGTTAGCACGGGGTTTTACACAGGGAGGGATATCTGTGTTAGCACGGGGTTTTACACAGGGAGGGATATCTGTGTTAGCACGGGGTTTTACACAGGGAGTGGTATCTGTGTTAGCACGGGGTTTTACACAGTGAGGGATATCTGTGTTAGCACGGGGTTTGACACAGTGAGGGGTATCTGCGTTAGCACGGAGTTTTACACATGGAGGGATAAATGTGTTAGCACGGGATTTTACACAGTGAGGGATATCTGTGTTAGCACGGGGTATTACACAATGAGGGGTGTCTGTGTTAGCACGGGGTTTTACACAGGGCGGGGTTTCTGTGTTAGCACGGGGTGTGACACAGTTAGGGATATCTGTGTTAGCACGGGGTTTTACACAGTGAGAGATAGCTGTGTTAGCACGGGGTTTTACACAGTGAGGGGTATCTGTGTTAGCACGGGGTTTTACACAGGGAGGGATATCTGTGTTAGCACGGGGTTTTACACAGGGAGGGATATCTGTGTTAGCACGGGGTTTTACACAGTGAGGGGTACCTGTGTTAGCACAGGGTTTTACACAGTGAGGGATATCTGTGTTAGCACCGGGTTTTAGACAGGGAGGGGTTTCTGTCTTAGCACGGGGTTTTACACAGGGAGGGGTATCTGTGATAGCACGGGGTTTTCCCCAGGGAGGGATATCTGTGTTCGCACGAGGTCTTACACAGGGAGGGATATCTGTGTTAGCACCGGGTATTACACAGTGAGGGATATCTGTGTTAGCACGGGGTTTTGCACAGGGAGGGGTACCTGTGTAAGCACGGGGTCTTACACAGGGAGGGATATCTGTGTTAGCACGGGGTTGTACACAGGGAGGGGTATCTGCGTTAGCACGGGGTTTTACACAGGGAGGGATATCAGTGTTAGCACGGGGTTTTACACAGGGAGGGATATCTGTGTTAGCACGGGGTTTTACACAGGGAGGGATATCTGTGTTACCACGGGGTTTTACTCAGTGAGGGGTATCTGTGTTAGCACAGGGTTTTACACAGTGAGGGATATCTGTGTTAGCACGAGGTCTTACACAGGGAGGGATATCTGTGTTCGCACGGGGTTTTACACAGGGAAGGATATCTGTGTTAGCACGGGGTTTACACAGGGAGGAATATCTGTGTCAGCACGGGGTTTTACACAGGGAGGGATATCTGTGTTAGCACGGGGATTTACACAGGGAGTGGTATCTGTGTTAGCACAGGGTTTTACACAGGGAGGGATATCAGTGTCAGCACCGGGTTTTACACAGTGAGGGATATCTGCATCAGCACCGGGTTTTACACAGTGAGGGATATCTGTGTTAGCACGGGGTTTTACACAAGGAGGGATATCTGTGTCAGCACGGGGTTATACACAAGGAGGGATATCTGTGTCAGCACGGGGTTTTACACAGGGAGGGATATCTGTGTTAGCACGGGGTTTTACACAGGGAGGGGTATCTGTGTTAGCACGGGGTTTTACACAGTGAGGGATATCTGTGTCAGCACGGGGTGTTACACAGGGAGGGATATCTGTGTTAGCACGGGGTTTTACACAGTGAGGGGTATCTGTGTTAGCACGGAGTTTTACAGAGGGAGGGATATCTGTGTTAGCACGGGGTGTTACACAGGGAGGGATATGTGTGATAGCACGGGGTTTTACACAGTGAGGGTTATCTGTGTTAGCACGGAGTTTTACACAGGGAGGGATATCTGTGTTAGCACAGGGTTTTACACAGTGAGGGATATCTGTGTTAGCACGAGGTCTTACACAGGGAGGGATATCTGTGTTCGCACGGGGTTTTACACAGGGAAGGATATCTGTGTTAGCACGGGGTTTTACACCGGGAGGGGTATCTGTGTTAGCACGGCGTTTTACACAGTGAGGGATATCTGTGTTAGCACGGGGTTTTAGACAGTGAGGGGTATCTGCGTTAGCACGGAGTTTTACACATGGAGGGATAAATGTGTTAGCACGGGATTTTACACAGTGAGGGATATCTGTGTTAGCACGGGGTATTACACAATGAGGGGTGTCTGTGTTAGCACGGGGTTTTACACAGGGCGGGGTTTCTGTGTTAGCACGGGGTGTGACACAGTTAGGGATATCTGTGTTAGCACGGGGTTTTACACAGTGAGAGATAGCTGTGTTAGCACGGGGTTTTACACAGTGAGGGGTATCTGTGTTAGCACGGGGTTTTACACAGGGAGGGATATCTGTGTTAGCACGGGGTTTTACACAGGGAGGGATATCTGTGTTAGCACGGGGTTTTACACAGTGAGGGGTACCTGTGTTAGCACAGGGTTTTACACAGTGAGGGATATCTGTGTTAGCACCGGGTTTTAGACAGGGAGGGGTTTCTGTGTTAGCACGGGGTTTTACACAGGGAGGGGTATCTGTGATAGCACGGGGTTTTACACAGGGAGGGATATCTGTGTTAGCACGAGGTCTTACACAGGGAGGGATATCTGTGTTAGCACCGGGTATTACACAGTGAGGGATATCTGTGTTAGCACGGGGTTTTGCACAGGGAGGGGTACCTGTGTAAGCACGGGGTCTTACACAGGGAGGGATATCTGTGTTAGCACGGGGTTGTACACAGGGAGGGGTATCTGTGTTAGCACGGTGTTTTACACAGGGAGGGATATCAGTGTTAGCACGGGGTTTTACACAGGGAGGGATATCTGTGTTAGCACGGGGTTTTACACAGGGAGGGATATCTGTGTTAGCACGGGGTTTTACTCAGTGAGGGGTATCTGTGTTAGCACAGGGTTTTACACAGTGAGGGATATCTGTGTTCGCACGAGGTCTTACACAGGGAGGGATATCTGTGTTAGCACGGGGTTTTACACAGGGAAGGATATCTGTGTTAGCATGGGGTTTTACACAGGGAGGAATATCTGTGTCAGCACGGGGTTTTACACAGGGAGGGATATCTGTGTTAGCACGGGGTTTTACACAGGGAGTGGTATCTGTGTTAGCACAGGGTTTTACACAGGGAGGGATATCAGTGTCAGCACCGGGTTTTACACAGTGAGGGATATCTGCATCAGCACCGGGTTTTACACAGTGAGGGATATCTGTGTTAGCACGGGGTTTTACACAAGGAGGGATATCTGTGTCAGCACGGGGTTATACACAAGGAGGGATATCTGTGTCAGCACGGGGTTTTACACAGGGAGGGATATCTGTGTTAGCACGGGGTTTTCCACAAGGAGGGATATCTGTGTCAGCACGGGGTTTTACACAGGGAGGGATATCTGTGTTAGCACGGGGTTTTACACAGGGAGGGGTATCTGTGTTAGCACGGGGTTTTACACAGTGAGGGATATCTGTGTCAGCACGGGGTTTTACGCAGGGAGGGATATCTGTGTTAGCACGGGGTTGTACGCAGGGAGGGATATCTGTGTTAGCACGGGGTTTTACACAGGGAGTGGTATCTGTGTTAGCACAGGATTTTACACAGTGAGGGATATCTGTGTCAGCACCGGGTTTTACAAACTGAGGGTTATCTGTGTTAGCACGGGGTTTTACACAAGGAGGTATATCTGTGTCAGCATGGGGTTTTACACAGGGACGGATATCTGTGTTAGCACGGGGTTTTACACAGTGAGGGATATCTGTGTCAGCACGGGGTTTTACACAGTGAGGGGTATCTGTGTTAGCACAGTGTTTTACACAAGGAGGTATATCTGTGTTAGCACGGGGTTTTACACAGGGAGGGATATCTGTGTTAGCACGGGGTTTTACACAGTGAAGGATATCTGTGTCAGCACGGGGTTTTACACAGGCAGGGATATCTGTGTTAGCACGGGGTTTTACACAGGGAGGGATATCTGTGTTAGCACGGCGTTTTACACAGTGAGGGGTACCTGTGTTAGCACGGGGTTTTACACAGGGAGGGGTATCTGTGTTAGCACGGGGTTTTACACAGGGAGGGGTATCTGTGTTAGCACAGGGTTTTACACAGTGAGGGATATCTGTGTTAGCACAGGGTTTTAGACAGGGAGGGATATCTGTGTTAGCACGGGGTTTTACACAGGGAGGGGTATCTGTGATAGCACGGGGTTTTACACAGGGAGGGATATCTGTGCTCGAACGAGGTCTTACACAGGGAGGGATATCTGTGTTAGCACGCGGTTTTACACAGGGATGGATATCTGCGTTAGCACCGGGTTTTACACAGGGAGGGATATCTGTGTTCGCACGAGGTCTTATACAGGGAACGATATCTGTGTTAGCACCGGGTTTTACACAGGGAGGGATATCTGCGTTAGCACCGGGTTTTACACTGGGAGGGATATCTGTGTTCGCACGACGTCTTATACAGGGAGGGATATGTGTGTTAGCACCGGGTTTTAGAGAGGGAGGGATATCTTTGTTCGCACGAGGTCTTACACAGGGAGGGATATCTGTGTTAGCACGGGGTTTTACACAGTGAGGGAGATCTGTGTTAGCACGGGGTTTCACACAGGGAGGGGTATCTGCGTTAGCACGGGGTTTTACACAGGGAGGGATATCAGTGTTAGCACGGGGTTTTACACAGGGAGGGATATCTGTGTTAGCACGGGGTTTTACACAGGGAGGGATATCTGTGTTACCACGGGGTTTTACTCAGTGAGGGGTATCTGTGTTAGCACAGGGTTTTACACAGTGAGGGATATCTGTGTTAGCACGAGGTCTTACACAGGGAGGGATATCTGTGTTCGCACGGGGTTTTACACAGGGAAGGATATCTGTGTTAGCACGGGGGTTTACACAGGGAGGAATATCTGTGTCAGCACGGGGTTTTACACAGGGAGGGATATCTGTGTTAGCACGGGGATTTACACAGGGAGTGGTATCTGTGTTAGCACAGGGTTTTACACAGGGAGGGATATCAGTGTCAGCACCGGGTTTTACACAGTGAGGGATATCTGCATCAGCACCGGGTTTTACACAGTGAGGGATATCTGTGTTAGCACGGGGTTTTACACAAGGAGGGATATCTGTGTCAGCACGGGGTTATACACAAGGAGGGTTATCTGTGTCAGCACGGGGTTTTACACAGGGAGGGATATCTGTGTTAGCACGGGGTTTTACACAGGGAGGGGTATCTGTGTTAGCACGGGGTTTTACACAGTGAGGGATATCTGTGTTAGCACGGGGTTTTACACAGTGAGAGATAGCTGTGTTAGCACGGGGTTTTACACAGTGAGGGGTATCTGTGTTAGCACGGGGTTTTACACAGGGAGGGATATCTGTGTTAGCACGGGGTTTTACACAGGGAGGGATATCTGTGTTAGCACGGGGTTTTACACAGTGAGGGATATCTGTGTTAGCACGGGGTTTTACACAGTGAGGGATATCTGTGTCAGCACGGGGTTTTACACAGTGAGGGGTATCTGTGTTAGCACAGGGTTTTACACAAGGAGGTATATCTGTGTTAGCACGGGGTTTTACACAGGGAGGGATATCTGTGTTAGCACGGGGTTTTACACAGTGAAGGATATCTGTGTCAGCACGGGGTTTTACACAGGCAGGGATATCTGTGTTAGCACGGGGTTTTACACAGGGAGGGATATCTGTGTTAGCACGGGGTTTTACACAGGGAGGGGTATCTGTGTTAGCACGGGGTTTTACACAGGGAGGGGTATCTGTGTTAGCACAGGGTTTTACACAGTGAGGGATATCTGTGTTAGCACAGGGTTTTAGACAGGGAGGGATATCTGTGTTAGCACGGGGTTTTACACAGGGAGGGGTATCTGTGATAGCACGGGGTTTTACACAGGGAGGGATATCTGTGCTCGAACGAGGTCTTACACAGGGAGGGATATCTGTGTTAGCACGCGGTTTTACACAGGGATGGATATCTGCGTTAGCACCGGGTTTTACACAGGGAGGGATATCTGTGTTCGCACGAGGTCTTATACAGGGAACGATATCTGTGTTAGCACCGGGTTTTACACAGGGAGGGATATCTGCGTTAGCACCGGGTTTTACACTGGGAGGGATATCTGTGTTCGCACGACGTCTTATACAGGGAGGGATATGTGTGTTAGCACCGGGTTTTAGAGAGGGAGGGATATCTTTGTTCGCACGAGGTCTTACACAGGGAGGGATATCTGTGTTAGCACGGGGTTTTACACAGTGAGGGAGATCTGTGTTAGCACGGGGTTTTACACAGTGAGGGGTATCTGCGTTAGCACGGGGTTTTATACACTGAGGGGTATCTGTGTTAGCACGGGGTTTTACACAGCGCGGGGTTTCTGTCTTAGCACGGGGTGTTACACAGTGAGGGATATCTGTGTTAGCACGGGATTTTACACAGGGAAGGATATCTGTGTTAGCACGGGGTTTTACACAGGGAGGAATATCTGTGTTAGCACGGGGTTTTACACAGGGAGGGATATCTGTGTTAGCACGGGGTTTTACACAGGGAGGGATATCTGTGTTAGCACGGGGTTTTACACAGGGAGGGATATCTGTGTCATCACGGGGTTTTACACAGTGAGGGATATCTGTGTTAGCACGGGGTTTGACACAGTGAGGGGTATCTGCGTTAGCACGGAGTTTTACACATGGAGGGATAAATGTGTTAGCACGGGATTTTACACAGTGAGGGATATCTGTGTTAGCACGGGGTATTACACAATGAGGGGTGTCTGTGTTAGCACGGGGTTTTACACAGGGCGGGGTTTCTGTGTTAGCACGGGGTGTGACACAGTTAGGGATATCTGTGTTAGCACGGGGTTTTACACAGTGAGAGATAGCTGTGTTAGCACGGGGTTTTACACAGTGAGGGGTATCTGTGTTAGCACGGGGTTTTACACAGGGAGGGATATCTGTGTTAGCACGGGGTTTTACACAGGGAGGGATATCTGTGTTAGCACGGGGTTTTACACAGTGAGGGGTACCTGTGTTAGCACAGGGTTTTACACAGTGAGGGATATCTGTGTTAGCACCGGGTTTTAGACAGGGAGGGGTTTCTGTCTTAGCACGGGGTTTTACACAGGGAGGGGTATCTGTGATAGCACGGGGTTTTCCCCAGGGAGGGATATCTGTGTTCGCACGAGGTCTTACACAGGGAGGGATATCTGTGTTAGCACCGGGTATTACACAGTGAGGGATATCTGTGTTAGCACGGGGTTTTGCACAGGGAGGGGTACCTGTGTAAGCACGGGGTCTTACACAGGGAGGGATATCTGTGTTAGCACGGGGTTGTACACAGGGAGGGGTATCTGCGTTAGCACGGGGTTTTACACAGGGAGGGATATCAGTGTTAGCACGGGGTTTTACACAGGGAGGGATATCTGTGTTAGCACGGGGTTTTACACAGGGAGGGATATCTGTGTTACCACGGGGTTTTACTCAGTGAGGGGTATCTGTGTTAGCACAGGGTTTTACACAGTGAGGGATATCTGTGTTAGCACGAGGTCTTACACAGGGAGGGATATCTGTGTTCGCACGGGGTTTTACACAGGGAAGGATATCTGTGTTAGCACGGGGTTTACACAGGGAGGAATATCTGTGTCAGCACGGGGTTTTACACAGGGAGGGATATCTGTGTTAGCACGGGGATTTACACAGGGAGTGGTATCTGTGTTAGCACAGGGTTTTACACAGGGAGGGATATCAGTGTCAGCACCGGGTTTTACACAGTGAGGGATATCTGCATCAGCACCGGGTTTTACACAGTGAGGGATATCTGTGTTAGCACGGGGTTTTACACAAGGAGGGATATCTGTGTCAGCACGGGGTTATACACAAGGAGGGATATCTGTGTCAGCACGGGGTTTTACACAGGGAGGGATATCTGTGTTAGCACGGGGTTTTACACAGGGAGGGGTATCTGTGTTAGCACGGGGTTTTACACAGTGAGGGATATCTGTGTCAGCACGGGGTGTTACACAGGGAGGGATATCTGTGTTAGCACGGGGTTTTACACAGTGAGGGGTATCTGTGTTAGCACGGAGTTTTACAGAGGGAGGGATATCTGTGTTAGCACGGGGTGTTACACAGGGAGGGATATGTGTGATAGCACGGGGTTTTACACAGTGAGGGTTATCTGTGTTAGCACGGAGTTTTACACAGGGAGGGATATCTGTGTTAGCACCGGGTTTTTCACAGGGAGGTATATGTGTGTTAGACCTGGGTTTTACACCGGGAGGGGTATCTGTGTTAGCACGGCGTTTTACACAGTGAGGGATATCTGTGTTAGCACGGGGTTTTAGACAGTGAGGGGTATCTGCGTTAGCACGGAGTTTTACACATGGAGGGATAAATGTGTTAGCACGGGATTTTACACAGTGAGGGATATCTGTGTTAGCACGGGGTATTACACAATGAGGGGTGTCTGTGTTAGCACGGGGTTTTACACAGTGAGGGGTATCTGTGTTAGCACGGGGTTTTACACAGGGAGGGATATCTGTGTTAGCACGGGGTTTTACACAGGGAGGGATATCTGTGTTAGCACGGGGTTTTACACAGTGAGGGGTACCTGTGTTAGCACAGGGTTTTACACAGTGAGGGATATCTGTGTTAGCACCGGGTTTTAGACAGGGAGGGGTTTCTGTGTTAGCACGGGGTTTTACACAGGGAGGGGTATCTGTGATAGCACGGGGTTTTACACAGGGAGGGATATCTGTGTTAGCACGAGGTCTTACACAGGGAGGGATATCTGTGTTAGCACCGGGTATTACACAGTGAGGGATATCTGTGTTAGCACGGGGTTTTGCACAGGGAGGGGTACCTGTGTAAGCACGGGGTCTTACACAGGGAGGGATATCTGTGTTAGCACGGGGTTGTACACAGGGAGGGGTATCTGCGTTAGCACGGCGTTTTACACAGGGAGGTATATCTGTGTTAGCACGGTGTTTTACACAGGGAGGGATATCAGTGTTAGCACGGGGTTTTACACAGGGAGGGATATCTGTGTTAGCACGGGGTTTTACACAGGGAGGGATATCTGTGTTAGCACGGGGTTTTACTCAGTGAGGGGTATCTGTGTTAGCACAGGGTTTTACACAGTGAGGGATATCTGTGTTCGCACGAGGTCTTACACAGGGAGGGATATCTGTGTTAGCACGGGGTTTTACACAGGGAAGGATATCTGTGTTAGCATGGGGTTTTACACAGGGAGGAATATCTGTGTCAGCACGGGGTTTTACACAGGGAGGGATATCTGTGTTAGCACGGGGATTTACACAGGGAGTGGTATCTGTGTTAGCACAGGGTTTTACACAGGGAGGGATATCAGTGTCAGCACCGGGTTTTACACAGTGAGGGATATCTGCATCAGCACCGGGTTTTACACAGTGAGGGATATCTGTGTTAGCACGGGGTTTTACACAAGGAGGGATATCTGTGTCAGCACGGGGTTATACACAAGGAGGGATATCTGTGTCAGCACGGGGTTTTACACAGGGAGGGATATCTGTGTTAGCACGGGGTTTTCCACAAGGAGGGATATCTGTGTCAGCACGGGGTTTTACACAGGGAGGGATATCTGTGTTAGCACGGGGTTTTACACAGGGAGGGGTATCTGTGTTAGCACGGGGTTTTACACAGTGAGGGATATCTGTGTCAGCACGGGGTTTTACGCAGGGAGGGATATCTGTGTTAGCACGGGGTTGTACGCAGGGAGGGATATCTGTGTTAGCACGGGGTTTTACACAGGGAGTGGTATCTGTGTTAGCACAGGATTTTACACAGTGAGGGATATCTGTGTCAGCACCGGGTTTTACAAACTGAGGGTTATCTGTGTTAGCACGGGGTTTTACACAAGGAGGTATATCTGTGTCAGCATGGGGTTTTACACAGGGACGGATATCTGTGTTAGCACGGGGTTTTACACAGTGAGGGATATCTGTGTCAGCACGGGGTTTTACACAGTGAGGGGTATCTGTGTTAGCACAGGGTTTTACACAAGGAGGTATATCTGTGTTAGCACGGGGTTTTACACAGTGAAGGATATCTGTGTCAGCACGGGGTTTTACACAGGCAGGGATATCTGTGTTAGCACGGGGTTTTACACAGGGAGGGATATCTGTGTTAGCACGGCGTTTTACACAGTGAGGGGTACCTGTGTTAGCACGGGGTTTTACACAGGGAGGGGTATCTGTGTTAGCACGGGGTTTTACACAGGGAGGGGTATCTGTGTTAGCACAGGGTTTTACACAGTGAGGGATATCTGTGTTAGCACAGGGTTTTAGACAGGGAGGGATATCTGTGTTAGCACGGGGTTTTACACAGGGAGGGGTATCTGTGATAGCACGGGGTTTTACACAGGGAGGGATATCTGTGCTCGAACGAGGTCTTACACAGGGAGGGATATCTGTGTTAGCACGCGGTTTTACACAGGGATGGATATCTGCGTTAGCACCGGGTTTTACACAGGGAGGGATATCTGTGTTCGCACGAGGTCTTATACAGGGAACGATATCTGTGTTAGCACCGGGTTTTACACAGGGAGGGATATCTGCGTTAGCACCGGGTTTTACACAGGGAGGGATATCTGTGTTCGCACGACGTCTTTTCCAGGGAGGGATATGTGTGTTAGCACCGGGTTTTAGAGAGGGAGGGATATCTTTGTTCGCACGAGGTCTTACACAGGGAGGGATATCTGTGTTAGCACGGGGTTTTACACAGTGAGGGAGATCTGTGTTAGCACGGGGTTTTACACAGTGAGGGGTATCTGCGTTAGCACGGGGTTTTATACACTGAGGGGTATCTGTGTTAGCACGGGGTTTTACACAGGGCGGGGTTTCTGTCTTAGCACGGGGTGTTACACAGTGAGGGATATCTGTGTTAGCACGGGATTTTACACAGGGAAGGATATCTGTGTTAGCACGGGGTTTTACACAGGGAGGAATATCTGTGTTAGCACGGGGTTTTACACAGGGAGGGATATCTGTGTTAGCACGGGGTTTTACACAGGGAGGGATATCTGTGTTAGCACGGGGTTTACACAGGGAGGGATATCTGTGTCATCACGGGGTTTTACACAGTGAGGGATATCTGTGTTAGCACGGGGTTTTACACAGGGAGGGATATCTGTGTTAGCACGGGGTTTTACACAGGGAGGGATATCTGTGTTAGCACGGGGTTTTACACAGTGTGGGGTATCTGTGTTAGGCACGGGGTTTTACACAGTGAGGGATATCTGTGTTAGCACCGGGTTTTACACAGGGAGGGTTTCTGTGTAAGCACGGGGTTTTACACAGTGAGGGATATCTGTTTTAGCACCGGGTTTTACACAGGGAGGGTTTCTGTGTAAGCACGGGGTTTTACACAGGGAGGGATATCTGTGTAAGCGCAGGGTTTTACACAGGGAGGGATATTTGTTTTAGCACGCGGTTTTACACAGGGAGGGCTATCTGTGTTAGCACGGAGTTTGACACAGGGAGGGGTATCTGTGTTAGCACGGAGTTTTACACAAGGAGGGGTATCTGTGTTAGCACGGGGTTTTACACAGTGAGGGATTTCTGTGTTAGCACGGGGTTTTACACAGGGTGGGATATCTGTGTTCGCACGAGGTCTTACACAGGGAGGGATATCTGTGTTAGCACGAGGTCTTACACAGGGAGGGATATCTGTGTTCACGTGAGGTCTTACACAGGGAGGGATATCTGTGTTATCACGGCGTTTTACACAGGGAGGGGTATCTGTGTTAGCATGGGGTTTTACACAGGGCGGGGATTCTGTGTTAGCACAGGGTGTTACACAGTGAGGGATATCAGTGTTAGCATGGGGTTTTACACAGTGAGGGATATCTGTGTTAGCATGGGGTTTTACACAGTGAGGGATATCTGTGTTAGCACGGGGTTTTACACAGTGAGAGATGTCTGTGTTAGCACGGTGTTTTACACAGTGCGGGGTATCTGTGTTAGCACGGGGTTTTACACAGTGAGGGGTATCTGTGTTAGCACGGGGTTTTACACAGGGAGGGATATCTGTGTTAGCACGGGGTTTTACACAGTGAGGGATATCTGTGTTAGCACGGGGTTTTGCACAGGGAGGGGTATCTGTGTAAGCACGGGGTCTTACACTGGGAGGGATATCTGTGTTAGCACGGGGTTTTACACAGGGAGGGGTATCTGCGTTAGCACGGGGTTTTACACAGGGAGGTATATCTGTGTTAGCACGGTGTTTTACACAGGGAGGGATATCTGTGTTAGCACGGGGTTTTACACAGGGAGGGATATCTGTGTTAGCACGGTGTTTTACTCAGTGAGGGGTACCTGTGTTAGCACAGGGTTTTACACAGTGAGGGATATCTGTGTTAGCACGGGGTTTTACACAGTGAGGGATATCTGTGTTAGCACCGGGTTTTACTCAGGGAGGGGTATCTGTGTTAGCACGGGGTTTTACACAGGGAGGGATATCTGTGTTAGCACCGGGTTTTAGACAGGGAAGGATATCTGTGTTAGCACGGGGTTTTACACAGTGAGGGATATCTGTGTTAGCACGGGGTTTTACACAGGGAGGGATATCTGTGTTAGCACGCGGTTTTACACAGGGAGGGATATCTGTGTTAGCACGCGGTTTTACACAGGGAGGGATATCTGTGTTTGCACGAGGTCTTACACAGGGAGGGATATCTGTGTAAGCACGGGGTTTTACACAGTGAGGGATATCTGTGTTAGCACGGGGTTTTACACAGTTAGGGGTATCTGTGTTATCACGGGGTTTTACACAGGGCGGGGTTTCTGTCTTAGCACGGAGTGTTACACAGTGTGGGATATCTGTGTTCGCACGAGGTCTTACACAGGGAGGGATATCTGTGTTAGCACGGGGTTTTACACAGTGAGGGATATCTGTGTTAGCACGGGCTTTTACACACTGAAGGGTATCTACGTTAGCATGGGGTTTTACACAGGGAGGGATATTTGTGTTAGCACGGGGTTTTACACAGGGAGGGATATCTGTATTAGCACGGGATTTTACACAGGGAGGGATATCTGTGTTAGCACGTGGTTTTACACAGGGAGGAATATCTGTGTTAGCACAGGGTTTTACACAGGGAGGGATATCTGTGTTAGCACGTGGTTTTACACAGGGAGGGATATGTGTGTTAGCACGGGGTTTTACACAGGGAGGGATATCTGTGTTAGCACGGGGTTTTACACAGGGAGGGGTATCTGTGTTATCACGGGGTGTTACACAGTGAGTGATATCTGTGTTAGCACGGTGTTTTACACAGTGCGGGGTATCTGTGTTAGCACGGGGTTTTACACATTGAGGGATATCTGTGTTAGCACGGGGTTTTACACAGGGAAGGATATCTGTGTTAGCACGGGGTTTTACACAGGGAGGAATATCTGCGTTAGCACGGGGTTTTACACAGGGAGGGTGTTCAGTGTTAGCACGGGGATTTACACAGGGAGTGGTATCTGTGTTAGCACGGGGTTTTACACAGTGAGGGATATCTGTGTTAGCACGGGGTTTTACACAGTGAGGGATATCTGTGTCAGCACGGGGTTTTACACAGGGAGGGATATCTGTGTCAGCACAGGGTTTTACACAGGGAGGGATATCTGTGTTAGCACGGGGTTTTACACAGTAAGGGATATCTGTGTCAGCACGGGGTTTTACACAATGAGGGGTATCTGTGTTAGCACGGGGTTTTACACAGTGAGGGATATCTGTGTCAGCACGGGGTTTTACACAGGCAGGGATATCTGTGTTCGCACGGGGTTTTACACAGAGAGGGATATCTGTGTTTGCACGGGGTTTTACACAGGGAGGGGTATCTGTGATAGCACGGGGTTTTACACAGGGAGGGATATCTGTGTTCACACGAGGTCTTACACAGGGAGGGATATCTGTGTTAGCACCGGGTTTTACACAGGGAGGGATATCTGTGTTCGCACGAGGTCTTATACAGGGAGGGATATCTGTGTTAGCACGGGGTTTTACACAGTGAGGGATATCTGTGTTAGCACGGTGTTTTACACAGTGAGGGGTATCTGCGTTAGCACGGGGTTTTACACACTGAGGGGTATCTGTTTTAGCACGGGGTTTTACACAGGGAAGTATATCTGTGTTAGCACGGGGTTTTACACAGGGAAGGATATCTGTGTCAGCATGGGGTTTTACACAGGGAGGGATTTCTGTGTTAGCACGGGGTTTTACACAGTGAGGGATATCTGTGTTAGCACGGGGTTTTACACAGGGAGGGGTATCAGTGTTAGCACGGGGTTTGACACAGGGAGGGGTATCTGTGTTAAAACGGGGATTTACACAGGGAGTGGTATCTGTGTTAGCACAGGGTTTTACACTGGGAGGGATATCTGTGTCAGCACCGGGTTTTACACAGGGAGGGATATCTGCATCAGCACCGGATTTTACACAGTGAGGGATATCTGTGTTAGCACGGGGTTTTACACAAGGAGGGATATCTGTGTCAGCACGGGGTTATACACAGGGAGGGATATCTGTGTTAGCACAGGGTTTTACACAGTGAGGGATATCTGCATCAGCACCGGGTTTTACACAGGGAGGGATATCTGTGTTAGCACGGGGTTTTACACAGTGAGGGATATCTGTGTTAGCACGGGGTTTTACACAGTGAGGGATATCTGTGTTAGCACGGGGTTTTACACAAGGAGGGATATCTGTGTCAGCACGGGGTTTTACACAAGGAGGGATATCTGTGTCAGCACGGGGTTTTACACAGGGAGGGATATCTGTGTTAGCACGGGGTTTTACACAGTGAGGGATGTCTGTGTAAGCACCGGGTTTTAGACAGGGAGGGATATCTGCATCAGCACCGGGATTTACACAGGGAGGGGTATCTGTGATAGCACGGGGTTTTACACAGGGAAGGATATCTGTGCTGGCACGGGGTTTTACACAGGGAGGAATATCTGTGCTGGCACGGGGTTTTACACAGGGAGGGATATCTGTGTTAGCACGGGGTTTTACACAGGGAGGGATATCTGTGTTAGCACGGGGTTTTACACAGGGAGGGATATCTGCATCAGCACCGGGTTTTACACAGTGAGGGGTATCTGTGATAGCACGGGGTTTTACACAGGGAGGGATATCAGTGTTCGCACGAGGTCTTACATAGGGAGGGATATCTGTGTTAGCACGGGGTTTTACACAGTGAGGGATATCTGTGTTAGCACGGGGTTTTACACAGTGAGGGATATCTGTGTCAGCACCGGGTTTTAGACAGGGAGGGATATCAGTGTTAGCACGGTGTTTTACACACTGAGGGGTATCTGTGTTAGCACGGTGTTTTACACAGGGCGGGGTTTCTGTCTGAGCACGGGGTTTTACACAGTGTGGGGTATCTGTGTTTGGCACGGGGTTTTACACAGGGAGGGGTATCTGTGTTAGCACGGGGTTTTACACAGGGAGGGATATCTGTGTTAGCACCGGGTTTTACACAGGGAGGGGTATCTGTGTAAGCACGGGGTTTTACACAGGGAGGGATATCTGTGTAAGCGCAGGGTTTTACACAGGGAGGGATATCTGTTTTAGCACGCGGTTTTACACAAAGAGGGGTATCTGTGTTAGCACGGGGTTTTACACAGGGAGGGATATCTGTGTTAGCACGGGGTTTTACACAGGGAGGGATATCTGTGTAAGCACGGGGTTTTACACAGTGAGGGATTTCTGTGTTAGCACGGGGTTTTACACAGGGTGGGATATCTGAGTTGGCACGAGGTCTTACACAGCGAGGGATATCTGTGTTCACGTCAGGTCTCACACAGGGAGGGATATCTGTGTTATCACGGCGTTTTGCACAGGGAGGGGTATCTGTGTTAGCATGGGGTTTTACACAGGGCGGGGTTTCTGTGTTAGCACAGGGTTTTACACAGTGAGAGATATCTGTGTTAGCACGGGGTTTTACACAGTGAGGGATATCTGTGTTAGCACGGGGTTTTACACAGTGAGAGATATCTGTGTTAGCACGGGGTGTTACACAGTGAGGGATATCAGTGTTAGCATGGGGTTTTACACTGTGAGAGATATCTGTGTTAGCATGGGGTTTTACACAGTGAGGGATATCTGTGTTAGCACGGGGTTTTACACAGTGAGAGATATCTGTGTTAGCACGGGGTGTTACACAGTGAGGGATATCAGTGTTAGCATGGGGTTTTACACTGTGAGAGATATCTGTGTTAGCACGGGGTTTTACACAGTGAGGGATATCTGTGTTAGCACGGGGTTTTACACAGTGAGAGATGTCTGTGTTAGCACGGTGTTTTACACAGTGCGGGGTATCTGTGTTAGCACGGGGTTTTACACAGTGAGGGGTATCTGTGTTAGCACGGGGTTTTACACAGGGAGGGATATCTGTGTTAGCACGGGGTTTTACACAGTGAGGGATATCTGTGTTAGCACGGGGTTTTGCACAGGGAGGGATATCTGTGTTAGCACGGGGTTTTACACAGTGAGGGATATCTGTGTTAGCACGGGGTTTTGCACAGGGAGGGATATCTGTGTTAGCACGGGGTTTTACACAGGGCGGGGTTTCTGGCTTAGCACAGGGTGTTACACACTGAGGGATATCTGTGTTCGCAAGGGGTTTTACACAGTGAGGGGTATGTGTGTAAGCGCAGGGTTTTACACAGGGAGGGATATCTGTGTTAGCACGGGGTTTTACACAGGGAGGGGTATCTGTGTTAGCACGGGGTTTTAGACAGGGAGGGGTATCTGTGTTAGCACGGGGTTTTACACAGTGAGGGATTTCTGCGTTAGCACGGGGTTTTACACAGTGAGGGATTTCTGTGTTCGCACGGGGTTTTACACAGTGAGGGATTTCTGTGTTCGCACGAGGTCTTACACAGGGAGGGATATCTGTGTTAGCACGACGTCTTACACAGGGAGGGATATCTGCGTTAGAACGAGGTCTTACACAGGGAGGGATATCTGTGTTAACACGAGGTCTTACAGTGGAGGGATATCTGTGTTAGCATGGGGTGTTACACAGTGAGAGATATCTGTGTTAGCACGGTGTTTTACACAGTGAGGGTTATCTGTGTTAACACGGAGTTTTACACAGGGAGGGATATCTGTGTTAGCACAGGGTTTTACACAGGGAGGGATATCTGTGTTAGCACTGGGTTTTACACAGGGAGGGGTATCTGTGTTAGCACGGCGTTTTACACAGTGAGGGATATCTGTGTCAGCACGGGGTGTTACACAGGGAGGGATATCTGTGTTAGCACGGGGTTTTACACAGTGAGGGGTATCTGCGTTAGCACGGGGTTTTACACAGTGAGGAGTATCTGCGTTAGCACGGGGTTTTACACAGTGAGAGATAGCTGTGTTAGCACGGGGTGTTACACAGGGAGGGATATCTGTGTTAGCACTGGGTTTTACACAGGGAGGGGTATCTGTGTTAGCACGGCGTTTTACACAGGGAGGGGTATCAGTGTTAGCACGGGGTTTTACACAGTGAGGGGTATCTGCGTTAGCACGGGGTTTTACACAGTGAGGTGTATCTGCGTTAGCACGGAGTTTTACACATGGAGGGATAAATGTGTTAGCACGGGGTTATACACAGTGAGGGATATCTGTGTTAGCACGGGGTATTACACAATGAGGGGTATCTGTGTTAGCACGGGGTTTTACACAGGGCGGGGTTTCTGTGTTAGCACGGGGTGTTACACATTGAGGGATATCTGTGTTAGCACGGGGTTTACACAGGGAGGGGTATCTGTGTTAGCACAGGGTTTTAGACAGGGAGGGATATCTGTGTTAGCACGGGGTTTTATACAGGGAGGGGTATCTGTGATAGCACGGGGTTTTACACAGGGAGGGATATCTGTGTTCGCACGAGGTCTTACACAGGGAGGGATATCTGTGTTCGCACGAGGTCTTATACAGGGAACGATATCTGTGTTAGCACCGGGTTTTACACAGGGAGGGATATCTGTGTTCGCACGAGGTCTTATACAGGGAACGATATCTGTGTTAGCACCGGGTTTTACACAGGGAGGGATATCTGTGTTAGCACCGGGTTTTACACAGGGAGGGATATCTGTGTCAGCACGGGGTTTTACACAGGGAGGGATATCTGTGTTAGCACCCGGTTTCAGACAGGGAGGGATATCTGTGTTCGCACGAGGTCTTACACAGGGAGGGATATCTGTGTTAGCACGGGGTTTTACACAGGGCGGGGTTTCTGTCTTAGCACAGGGTGTTACACACTGAGGGATATCTGTGTCAGCACGGGGTTTTACACAGTGAGGGATTTCTGTGTTAGCACGGGGTTTTACACAGGGTGGGATACCTGTTCGCACGAGGTCTTACACAGGGAGGGATATCTGTGTTAGCACGAGGTCTTACACAGGGAGGGATATCTGTGTTAGCACGAGGTCTTACAGTGGAGGGATATCTATGTTAGCACGGGGTGTTACACAGGGAGGGATATCTGTGTTAGCACGGGGTTTTACACAGTGAGGGTTATCTGTGTTAGCACGGAGTTTTACACAGGGAGGGATATCTGTGTTAGCACCGAGTTTTACACAGGGAGGGATATCTGTGTTAGCACTGGGTTTTACACAGGGAGGGGTATCTGTGTTAGCACGGCGTTTTACACAGGGAGGGGTATCTGTGTTAGCACGGCGTTTTACACAGGGAGGGGTATCAGTGTTAGCACGGGGTTTTACACAGTGAGGGGTATCTGCGTTAGCACGGGGTTTTACACAGTGAGGGGTATCTGCGTTAGCACGGAGTTTTACACATGGAGGGATAAATGTGTTAGCACGGGGTTATACACAGTGAGGGATATCTGTGTTAGCACGGGGTATTACACAATGAGGGGTATCTGTGTTAGCACGGGGTTTTACACAGGGAAGGATATCTGTGTTAGCACGGGGTGTTACACATTGAGGGATATCTGTGTTAGCACGGGGTTTTACACAGGGAGGGGTATCTGTGTTAGCACCGGGTTTTAGACAGGGAGGGATATCTGTGTTAGCACCGGGTTTTAGACAGGGAGGGATATCTGTGTTAGCACGGGGTTTTACACAGGGAGGGGTATCTGTGATAGCACGGGGTTTTACACAGGGATGGATATCTGTGTTAGCACGGGGTTTTACACAGGGAGGGATATCTGTGTTAGCACCCGGTTTCAGACAGGGAGGGATATCTGTGTTCGCACGAGGTCTTACACAGGGAGGGATATCTGTGTTAGCACGGGGTTTTACACAGGGAGGGATATCCGTGATAGCACGGGGATTTTCACAGGGAGTGGTATCTGTGTTAGCACAGGGTTTTACACAGGGAGGGATATCTGCATCAGCACCGGGTTTTACACAGTGAGGGATATCTGTGTTAGCACGGGGTTTTACACAGGGAGGGGTAACTGTGTCAGCACGGGGTTTTACACAGTGAGGGGTATCTGTGTTAGCACAGGGTTTTACACAGTGAGGGATATCTGTGTCAACACGGGGTTTTACGCAGGGAGGGATATCTGTGTTAGCACGGGGTTTTACACAGTGTGGGGTATCTGTGTTAGGCACGGGGTTTACACAGTGAGGGATATCTGTGTTCGCAAGGGGTTTTACACAGGGAAGGATATCTGTGTTAGCACGGGGTTTTACACAGGGAAGGATATCTGTGTCAGCACGGGGTTTTACACAGGGAGGAATATCTGTGTTAGCACGGGGTTTTACACAGGGAGGGATTTCTGTGTTAGCACGGGGTTTTACACAGGGAGGGATATCCGTGATAGCACGGGGATTTTCACAGGGAGGGATATCTGTGTTAGCACGGGGTTTTACACAGTGTGGGGTATCTGTGCTAGGCACGGGGTTTACACAGTGAGGGGTATCTGTGTTAGCACGGGGTTTTACACAGGGAGGGATATCTGTGTCAGCACGGGGTTTTACACAGTGAGGGATATCTGTGTCAACACGGGGTTTTACGCAGGGAGGGATATCTGTGTTAGCACGGGGTTTTACACAGTGTGGGGTATCTGTGCTAGGCACGGGGTTTACACAGTGAGGGATATCTGTGTAAGCACGGGGTTTTACGCAGTGAGGGGTATTTGTGTAAGCGCAGGGTTTTACACAGGGAGGGATATCTGTGTTAGCACGGGGTTTTACACAGGGAGGGGTATCTGTGTTAGCACGGGGTTTTAGACAGGGAGGGGTATCTGTGTTAGCACGGGGTTTTACACAGTGAGGGATTTCTGCGTTAGCACGGGGTTTTACACAGTGAGGGATTTCTGTGTTCGCACGAGGTCTTACACAGGGAGGGATATCTGTGTTAGCACGACGTCTTACACAGGGAGGGATATCTGTGTTAACACGAGGTCTTACAGTGGAGGGATATCTGTGTTAGCATGGGGTGTTACACAGGGAGGGATATCTGTGTTAGCACGGCGTTTTCCACAGTGAGGGTTATCTGTGTCAGCACGGGGTGTTACACAGGGAGGGATATCTGTGTTAGCACGGGGTTTTACACAGGGAGGGATATCTGTGTTAGCACCGGGTTTTACACAGGGCGGGGTATCTGTGTTAGCACGGCGTTTTACACAGTGAGGGATATCTGTGTCAGCACGGGGTGTTACACAGGGAGGGATATCTGTGTTAGCACGGGGTTTTACACAGTGAGGGGTATCTGCGTTAGCACGGGGTTTTACACAGTGAGGAGTATCTGCGTTAGCACGGGGTTTTACACAGTGAGGGGTATCTGCATTAGCACGGAGTTTTACACATGGAGGGATAAATGTGTTAGCACGGGGTTATACATAGTGAGGGATATCTGTGTTAGCACGGGGTATTACACAATGAGGGGTATCTGTGTTAGCACGGGGTTTTACACAGGGCGGGGTTTCTGTGTTAGCACGGGGTGTTACACATTGAGGGATATCTGTGTTAGCACGGGGTTTTACACAGGGAGGGGTATCTGTGTTAGCACAGGGTTTTAGACAGGGAGGGATATCTGTGTTAGCACGGGGTTTTACACAGGGAGGGATATCTGTGTTAGCACGGGGTTTTACACAGGGAGGGATATCTGTGTTAGCACGGGGCTTTACACAGTGAGGGATATCTGTGTTCGCACGAGGTCTTACACAGGGAGGGATATCTGTGTTAGCACGCGGTTTTACACAGGGATGGATATCTGCGTTAGCACGGGGTTTTACACAGGGAGGGATATCTGTGTTCGCACGAGGTCTTACACAGGGAGGGATATCTGTGTTAGCACGGGGTTTTACACAGGGCGGGGTTTCTGTCTTAGCACAGGGTGTTACACACTGAGGGATATCTGTGTCAGCACGGGGTTTTACACAGTGAGGGATTTCTGTGTTAGCACGGGGTTTTACACAGGGTGGGATACCTGTTCGCACGAGGTCTTACACAGGGAGGGATATCTGTGTTAGCACGAGGTCTTACACAGGGAGGGATATCTGTGTTAGCACGAGGTCTTACAGTGGAGGGATATCTATGTTAGCACGGGGTGTTACACAGGGAGGGATATCTGTGTTAGCACGGGGTTTTACACAGTGAGGGTTATCTGTGTTAGCACGGAGTTTTACACAGGGAGGGATATCTGTGTTAGCACCGAGTTTTACACAGGGAGGGATATCTGTGTTAGCACTGGGTTTTACACAGGGAGGGGTATCTGTGTTAGCACGGCGTTTTACACAGGGAGGGGTATCAGTGTTAGCACGGGGTTTTACACAGTGAGGGGTATCTGCGTTAGCACGGGGTTTTACACAGTGAGGGGTATCTGCGTTAGCACGGAGTTTTACACATGGAGGGATAAATGTGTTAGCACGGGGTTATACACAGTGAGGGATATCTGTGTTAGCACGGGGTATTACACAATGAGGGGTATCTGTGTTAGCACGGGGTTTTACACAGGGAAGGATATCTGTGTTAGCACGGGGTGTTACACATTGAGGGATATCTGTGTTAGCACGGGGTTTTACACAGGGAGGGGTATCTGTGTTAGCACCGGGTTTTAGACAGGGAGGGATATCTGTGTTAGCACCGGGTTTTAGACAGGGAGGGATATCTGTGTTAGCACGGGGTTTTACACAGGGAGGGGTATCTGTGATAGCACGGGGTTTTACACAGGGAGGGATATCTGTGTTAGCACCCGGTTTCAGACAGGGAGGGATATCTGTGTTCGCACGAGGTCTTACACAGGGAGGGATATCTGTGTTAGCACGGGGTTTTACACAGGGAGGGATATCCGTGATAGCACGGGGATTTTCACAGGGAGTGGTATCTGTGTTAGCACAGGGTTTTACACAGGGAGGGATATCTGCATCAGCACCGGGTTTTACACAGTGAGGGATATCTGTGTTAGCACGGGGTTTTACACAGGGAGGGGTAACTGTGTCAGCACGGGGTTTTACACAGTGAGGGGTATCTGTGTTAGCACAGGGTTTTACACAGTGAGGGATATCTGTGTCAACACGGGGTTTTACGCAGGGAGGGATATCTGTGTTAGCACGGGGTTTTACACAGTGTGGGGTATCTGTGTTAGGCACGGGGTTTACACAGTGAGGGATATCTGTGTTCGCAAGGGGTTTTACACAGGGAAGGATATCTGTGTTAGCACGGGGTTTTACACAGGGAAGGATATCTGTGTCAGCACGGGGTTTTACACAGGGAGGAATATCTGTGTTAGCACGGGGTTTTACACAGGGAGGGATTTCTGTGTTAGCACGGGGTTTTACACAGGGAGGGATATCCGTGATAGCACGGGGATTTTCACAGGGAGGGATATCTGTGTTAGCACGGGGTTTTACACAGTGTGGGGTATCTGTGCTAGGCACGGGGTTTACACAGTGAGGGGTATCTGTGTTAGCACGGGGTTTTACACAGGGAGGGATATCTGTGTCAGCACGGGGTTTTACACAGTGAGGGATATCTGTGTCAACACGGGGTTTTACGCAGGGAGGGATATCTGTGTTAGCACGGGGTTTTACACAGTGTGGGGTATCTGTGCTAGGCACGGGGTTTACACAGTGAGGGATATCTGTGTAAGCACGGGGTTTTACGCAGTGAGGGGTATTTGTGTAAGCGCAGGGTTTTACACAGGGAGGGATATCTGTGTTAGCACGGGGTTTTACACAGGGAGGGGTATCTGTGTTAGCACGGGGTTTTAGACAGGGAGGGGTATCTGTGTTAGCACGGGGTTTTACACAGTGAGGGATTTCTGCGTTAGCACGGGGTTTTACACAGTGAGGGATTTCTGTGTTCGCACGAGGTCTTACACAGGGAGGGATATCTGTGTTAGCACGACGTCTTACACAGGGAGGGATATCTGTGTTAACACGAGGTCTTACAGTGGAGGGATATCTGTGTTAGCATGGGGTGTTACACAGGGAGGGATATCTGTGTTAGCACGGCGTTTTCCACAGTGAGGGTTATCTGTGTCAGCACGGGGTGTTACACAGGGAGGGATATCTGTGTTAGCACGGGGTTTTACACAGGGAGGGATATCTGTGTTAGCACCGGGTTTTACACAGGGCGGGGTATCTGTGTTAGCACGGCGTTTTACACAGTGAGGGATATCTGTGTCAGCACGGGGTGTTACACAGGGAGGGATATCTGTGTTAGCACGGGGTTTTACACAGTGAGGGGTATCTGCGTTAGCACGGGGTTTTACACAGTGAGGAGTATCTGCGTTAGCACGGGGTTTTACACAGTGAGGGGTATCTGCATTAGCACGGAGTTTTACACATGGAGGGATAAATGTGTTAGCACGGGGTTATACATAGTGAGGGATATCTGTGTTAGCACGGGGTATTACACAATGAGGGGTATCTGTGTTAGCACGGGGTTTTACACAGGGCGGGGTTTCTGTGTTAGCACGGGGTGTTACACATTGAGGGATATCTGTGTTAGCACGGGGTTTTACACAGGGAGGGGTATCTGTGTTAGCACAGGGTTTTAGACAGGGAGGGATATCTGTGTTAGCACGGGGTTTTACACAGGGAGGGATATCTGTGTTCGCACGAGGTCTTACACAGGGAGGGATATCTGTGTTAGCACGCGGTTTTACACAGGGATGGATATCTGCGTTAGCACGGGGTTTTACACAGGGAGGGATATCTGTGTTCGCACGAGGTCTTATACAGGGAACGATATCCGTGTTAGCACCGGGTTTTACACAGGGAGGGATATCTGTGTCAGCACGGGGTTTTACACAGGGAGGGATATCTGTGTTAGCACGGGGTTTTACACAGTGAGTGGTATCTGTGTTAGCACGGGGTTTTACACAGTGAGGGGTATCTGTGTTAGCACGGGGTTTTACACAGGGAGGGGTATCTGTGTTAGCACGGGGTTTTACACAGGGAGCGATATCTGTGTTAGCACGGGGTTTTACACAGGGAGGGATATCTGTGTTAGCACCGGGTTTTACACAGGGAGGGGTATCTGTGTTAGCACGGGGTTTTACACAGTGAGAGATATCTGTGTTAGCACGGGGTTTTACACAGTGCGGGGTATCTGTGTTAGCACGGGGTCTTACACAATGAGGGGTATCTGTGTTAGCACGGGGTTTTACACAGGGCGGGGTTTCTGTGTTAGCACGGGGTGTTACACAGTGAGGGATATCTGTGTTAGCACGGGGTTTTACACAGTGAGAGATAGATGTGTTAGCACGGGGTTTTACACAGTGAGGGGTATCTGTGTTAGCACGGGGTTTAACACAGGGAGGGTATCTGTGTTAGCACGTGGTTTTACACAGTGAGGGGTATCTGTGTTAGCACGGGGTTTTACACAGTGAGGGATATCTGTGTCAGCACGGGGTTTTACACAGGGAGGGATATCTGTGTTAGCACGGGGTTTTACACAGGGAGTGGTATCTGTTCTAGCACAGGATTTTACACAGTGAGGGACATCTGTGTCAGCACGGGGTTTTACAAAGTGAGGGATATCTGTGTTCGCACGGGGTTTTACACAGGGAGGGATATCTGTGTTAGCACGCGGTTTTACACAGGGAGGGATATCTGTGTTAGCACGGGGTTTTACACAGTGCGGGGTATCTGTGTTAGGCACGGGGTTTTACACAGTGAGGGATATCTGTGTTATCACCGGGTTTTACACAGGGAGGGGTATCTGTGTAAGCGCAGGCTTTTACACAGGGAGCGATATCTGTTTTAGCAACGGGTTTTACACAGGGAGGGGTATCTGTGTTAGCACGGGGTTTTACACAGGGAGGGGTATCTGTGTTAGCACGGGGTTTTACACAGGGAGGGGTATCTGTGTTAGCACGAGGTCTTAAACAGGGAGGAATATCTATGTTAGCACGGGGTTTTACACAGTGAGGGGTATCTGTGTTAGCACGGGGTTTTACACAGGGAGGGGTATCTGTGTTAGCACGGGGTTTTACACAGGGAGGGATATCTGTGTTAGCACGGGGTTTTACACAGTGTGGGGTATCTGTGTTAGGCACGGGGTTTTACACAGGGAGGGGTATCTGTGTTAGCACGGGGTTTTACACAGTGAGAGATATCTGTGTTAGCACGGGGTTTTACACAGTGCGGGGTATCTGTGTTAGCACGGGGTCTTACACAATGAGGGGTATCTGTGTTAGCACGGGGTTTTACACAGGGCGGGGTTTCTGTGTTAGCACGGGGTGTTACACAGTGAGGGATATCTGTGTTAGCACGGGGTTTTACACAGTGAGAGATAGATGTGTTAGCACGGGGTTTTACACAGTGAGGGGTATCTGTGTTAGCACGGGGTTTTACACAGGGAGGGATATCTGTGTTAGCACGGGGTTTTACACAGGGAGGGATACCTGTGTTAGCACGGGGTTTTACACAGTGAGGGGTACCTGTGTTAGCACGGGGTTTTACACAGTGAGGGATATCTGTGTTAGCACCGGGTTTTATACAGGGAGGGATATCTGTGTTCGCAAGGGGTTTTACACAGGGAAGGATATCTGTGTTAGCACGGGGTTTTACACAGGGAAGGATATCTGTGTCAGCACGGGGTTTTACACAGGGAGGAATATCTGTGTTAGCACGGGGTTTTACACAGGGAGGGATTTCTGTGTTAGCACGGGGTTTTACACAGGGAGGGATATCCGTGATAGCACGGGGATTTTCACAGGGAGGGATATCTGTGTTAGCACGGGGTTTTACACAGTGTGGGGTATCTGTGCTAGGCACGGGGTTTACACAGTGAGGGGTATCTGTGTTAGCACGGGGTTTTACACAGGGAGGGATATCTGTGTCAGCACGGGGTTTTACACAGTGAGGGATATCTGTGTCAACACGGGGTTTTACGCAGGGAGGGATATCTGTGTTAGCACGGGGTTTTACACAGTGTGGGGTATCTGTGCTAGGCACGGGGTTTACACAGTGAGGGATATCTGTGTAAGCACGGGGTTTTACGCAGTGAGGGGTATTTGTGTAAGCGCAGGGTTTTACACAGGGAGGGATATCTGTGTTAGCACGGGGTTTTACACAGGGAGGGGTATCTGTGTTAGCACGGGGTTTTAGACAGGGAGGGGTATCTGTGTTAGCACGGGGTTTTACACAGTGAGGGATTTCTGCGTTAGCACGGGGTTTTACACAGTGAGGGATTTCTGTGTTCGCACGAGGTCTTACACAGGGAGGGATATCTGTGTTAGCACGACGTCTTACACAGGGAGGGATATCTGTGTTAACACGAGGTCTTACAGTGGAGGGATATCTGTGTTAGCATGGGGTGTTACACAGGGAGGGATATCTGTGTTAGCACGGCGTTTTCCACAGTGAGGGTTATCTGTGTCAGCACGGGGTGTTACACAGGGAGGGATATCTGTGTTAGCACGGGGTTTTACACAGGGAGGGATATCTGTGTTAGCACCGGGTTTTACACAGGGCGGGGTATCTGTGTTAGCACGGCGTTTTACACAGTGAGGGATATCTGTGTCAGCACGGGGTGTTACACAGGGAGGGATATCTGTGTTAGCACGGGGTTTTACACAGTGAGGGGTATCTGCGTTAGCACGGGGTTTTACACAGTGAGGAGTATCTGCGTTAGCACGGGGTTTTACACAGTGAGGGGTATCTGCATTAGCACGGAGTTTTACACATGGAGGGATAAATGTGTTAGCACGGGGTTATACATAGTGAGGGATATCTGTGTTAGCACGGGGTATTACACAATGAGGGGTATCTGTGTTAGCACGGGGTTTTACACAGGGCGGGGTTTCTGTGTTAGCACGGGGTGTTACACATTGAGGGATATCTGTGTTAGCACGGGGTTTTACACAGGGAGGGGTATCTGTGTTAGCACAGGGTTTTAGACAGGGAGGGATATCTGTGTTAGCACGGGGTTTTACACAGGGAGGGATATCTGTGTTCGCACGAGGTCTTACACAGGGAGGGATATCTGTGTTAGCACGCGGTTTTACACAGGGATGGATATCTGCGTTAGCACGGGGTTTTACACAGGGAGGGATATCTGTGTTCGCACGAGGTCTTATACAGGGAACGATATCCGTGTTAGCACCGGGTTTTACACAGGGAGGGATATCTGTGTCAGCACGGGGTTTTACACAGGGAGGGATATCTGTGTTAGCACGGGGTTTTACACAGTGAGTGGTATCTGTGTTAGCACGGGGTTTTACACAGTGAGGGGTATCTGTGTTAGCACGGGGTTTTACACAGGGAGGGGTATCTGTGTTAGCACGGGGTTTTACACAGGGAGCGATATCTGTGTTAGCACGGGGTTTTACACAGGGAGGGATATCTGTGTTAGCACCGGGTTTTACACAGGGAGGGGTATCTGTGTTAGCACGGGGTTTTACACAGTGAGAGATATCTGTGTTAGCACGGGGTTTTACACAGTGCGGGGTATCTGTGTTAGCACGGGGTCTTACACAATGAGGGGTATCTGTGTTAGCACGGGGTTTTACACAGGGCGGGGTTTCTGTGTTAGCACGGGGTGTTACACAGTGAGGGATATCTGTGTTAGCACGGGGTTTTACACAGTGAGAGATAGATGTGTTAGCACGGGGTTTTACACAGTGAGGGGTATCTGTGTTAGCACGGGGTTTAACACAGGGAGGGTATCTGTGTTAGCACGTGGTTTTACACAGTGAGGGGTATCTGTGTTAGCACGGGGTTTTACACAGTGAGGGATATCTGTGTCAGCACGGGGTTTTACACAGGGAGGGATATCTGTGTTAGCACGGGGTTTTACACAGGGAGTGGTATCTGTTCTAGCACAGGATTTTACACAGTGAGGGACATCTGTGTCAGCACGGGGTTTTACAAAGTGAGGGATATCTGTGTTCGCACGGGGTTTTACACAGGGAGGGATATCTGTGTTAGCACGCGGTTTTACACAGGGAGGGATATCTGTGTTAGCACGGGGTTTTACACAGTGCGGGGTATCTGTGTTAGGCACGGGGTTTTACACAGTGAGGGATATCTGTGTTAGCACCGGGTTTTACACAGGGAGGGGTATCTGTGTAAGCGCAGGCTTTTACACAGGGAGCGATATCTGTTTTAGCAACGGGTTTTACACAGGGAGGGGTATCTGTGTTAGCACGGGGTTTTACACAGGGAGGGGTATCTGTGTTAGCACGGGGTTTTACACAGGGTGGGATATTTGTGTTCGCACGAGGTCTTACACAGGGAGGGATATCTGTGTTAGCACGAGGTCTTAAACAGGGAGGAATATCTATGTTAGCACGGGGTTTTACACAGTGAGGGGTATCTGTGTTAGCACGGGGTTTTACACAGGGAGGGGTATCTGTGTTAGCACGGGGTTTTACACAGGGAGGGATATCTGTGTTAGCACGGGGTTTTACACAGTGTGGGGTATCTGTGTTAGGCACGGGGTTTTACACAGGGAGGGATATCTGTGTTAGCACCGGGTTTTACACAGGGAGGGGTATCTGTGTTAGCACGGGGTTTTACACAGTGAGAGATATCTGTGTTAGCACGGGGTTTTACACAGTGCGGGGTATCTGTGTTAGCACGGGGTCTTACACAATGAGGGGTATCTGTGTTAGCACGGGGTTTTACACAGGGCGGGGTTTCTGTGTTAGCACGGGGTGTTACACAGTGAGGGATATCTGTGTTAGCACGGGGTTTTACACAGTGAGAGATAGATGTGTTAGCACGGGGTTTTACACAGTGAGGGGTATCTGTGTTAGCACGGGGTTTTACACAGGGAGGGATATCTGTGTTAGCACGGGGTTTTACACAGGGAGGGATACCTGTGTTAGCACGGGGTTTTACACAGTGAGGGGTACCTGTGTTAGCACGGGGTTTTACACAGTGAGGGATATCTGTGTTAGCACCGGGTTTTATACAGGGAGGGATATCTGTGTTCGCACGGGGTTTTAACAGGGAGGGGTATCTGTGATACCACGGGGTTTTACACAGGGAGGGATATCTGTGTTCGCACGAGGTCTTACACAGGGAGGGATATCTGTGTTAGCACGGGGTTTTACACAGTGACGGATATTTGTGTTAGCACGGGTTTTTATACACTGAGGGGTATCTGTGTTAGCACGGGGTTTTACACAGGGAAGGATATATGTGCTGGCACGGGGTTTTACACAGGGAGGAATATCTGTGCTGGCACGGGGTTTTACACAGGGAGGGATATCTGTGTTAGCACGGGGTTTTACACAGTGAGGGGTATCTGTGTTAGCACGGGGTTTTACACAGGGAGGGATATCTGTGTTAGCACGGGGTTTTACACAGGGAGGGATACCTGTGTTAGTACGGGGTTTTACACAGTGAGGGGTACCTGTGTTAGCACGGGGTTTTACACAGTGAGGGATATCTGTGTTAGCACCGGGTTTTATACAGGGAGGGATATCTGTGTTCGCACGGGGTTTTAACAGGGAGGGGTATCTGTGATACCACGGGGTTTTACACAGGGAGGGATATCTGTGTTCGCACGAGGTCTTACACAGGGAGGGATATCTGTGTTAGCACGGGGTTTTACACAGTGACGGATATTTGTGTTAGCACGGGTTTTTATACACTGAGGGGTATCTGTGTTAGCACGGGGTTTTACACAGGGAAGGATATCTGTGCTGGCACGGGGTTTTACACAGGGAGGAATATCTGTGCTGGCACGGGGTTTTACACAGGGAGGGATATCTGTGTTAGCACGGGGTTTTACACAGGGAGGGATATCTGTGTTAGCACGGGGATTTACACAGGGAGGGATATCTGCATCAGCACCGGGTTTTACACAGTGAGGGGTATCTGTGTAAGTACGGGGTTTTAAACAGGGAGGGATATCTGTGTTAGCACGGGGTTTTACACAGTGTGGGGTATCTGTGTTTGGCACGGGGTTTTACACAGGAAGGGATATCTGTGTTAGCACCGGGTTTTACACAGGGAGGGGTATCTGTGTAAGCACGGGGTTTTACACAGGGAGGGGTATCTGTGTTAGCACGGCGTTTTACACAGGGAGGGGTATCAGTGTTAGCACGGGGTTTTACACAGTGAGGGGTATCTGTGTTAGCACGGGGTTTTACACAGGGAGGGATATCTGTGTTAGCACGGGGTTTTACACAGTGAGGGATATCTGTGTTAGCACCGAGTTTTACACAGGGAGGGATATCTGTGTTAGCACCGAGTTTTACACAGGGAGTGATATCTGTGTAAGCGCAGGGTTTTACACAGGGAGGGATATCTGTTTTAGCACGCGGTTTTACACAAGGAGGGGTATCTGTGTTAGCACGGGGTTTTACACAGGGAGGGGTATCTGTGTTAGCACGGAGTTTTACACAGGGAGGGATATCTGTGTTAGCACCGAGTTTTACACAGGGAGGGATATCTGTGTTAGCACTGGGTTTTACACAGGGAGGGGTATCTGTGTTAGCACGGCGTTTTACACAGGGAGGGGTATCAGTGTTAGCACGGGGTTTTACACAGTGAGGGGTATCTGTGTTAGCACGGGGTTTTACACAGGGAGGGATATCTGTGTTAGCACGGGGTTTTACACAGTGAGGGATATCTGTGTTAGCACGGGGTTTTGCACAGGGAGGGATATCTGTGTTAGCACGGGGTTTTACTCAATGAGGGGTACCTGTGTTAGCACAGGGTTTTACACAGTGAGGGATATCTGTGTTAGCACGGGGTTTTACACAGGGAGGGATATCTGTGTTAGCACGGGGTTTTACACAGTGAGGGATTTCTGTGTTAGCACGGGGTTTTACACAGGGTGGGATACCTGTTCGCACGAGTTCTTACACAGGGAGGGATATCTGTGTTAGCACGAGGTCTTACACAGGGAGGGATATCTGTGTTAGCACGAGGTCTTACAGTGGAGGGATATCTGTGTTAGCATGGGGTTTTACACAGTGAGGGTTATCTGTGTTAGCACGGAGTTTTACACAGGGAGGGATATCTGTGTTAGCACCGAGTTTTACACAGGGAGGGATATCTGTGTTAGCACTGGGTTTTACACAGGGAGGGGTATCTGTGTTAGCACGGCGTTTTACACAGGGAGGGGTATCAGTGTTAGCACGGGGTTTTACACAGTGAGGGGTATCTGCGTTAGCACGGGGTTTTACACAGTGAGGGGTATCTGCGTTAGCACGGAGTTTTACACATGGAGGGATAAATGTGTTAGCACGGGGTTATACACAGTGAGGGATATCTGTGTTAGCACGGGGTATTACACAATGAGGGGTATCTGTGTTAGCACGGGGTTTTACACAGGGATGGATATCTGCGTTAGCACGGGGTTGTACACAGGGAGGGATATCTGTGTTAGCACGGGGTTTTACACAGGGCGGGGTTTCTGTGTTAGCACGGGGTGTTACACATTGAGGGATATCTGTGTTAGCACGGGGTTTTACACAGGGAGGGGTATCTGTGTTAGCACCGGGTTTTAGAAAGGGAGGGATATCTGTGTTAGCACGGGGTTTTACACAGGGAGGGGTATCTGTGATAGCACGGGGTTTTACACAGGGATGGATATCTGCGTTAGCACGGGGTTTTACACACGGAGGGATATCTGTGTTAGCACCCGGTTTCAGACAGGGAGGGATATCTGTGTTCGCACGAGGTCTTACACAGGGAGGGATATCTGTGTTAGCACGGGGTTTTACACAGGGCGGGGTTTCTGTCTTAGCACAGGGTGTTACACACTGAGGGATATCTGTGTTCGCAAGGGGTTTTACACAGGGAGGGATATCTGTGTTAGCACGGGGTTTTACACAGGGAAGGATATCTGTGTCAGCACGGGGTTTTACACAGGGAGGAATATCTGTGTTAGCACGGGGTTTTACACAGGGAGGGATATCTGTGTTAGCACGGGGTTTTACACAGGGAGGGATATCCGTGATAGCACGGGGATTTTCACAGGGAGTGGTATCTGTGTTAGCACAGGGTTTTACACAGGGAGGGATATCTGCATCAGCACCGGGTTTTACACAGTGAGGGATATCTGTGTTAGCACGGGGTTTTACACAGGGAGGGGTAACTGTGTCAGCACGGGGTTTTACACAGTGAGGGGTATCTGTGTTAGCACGGGGTTTTACACAGTGTGGGGTATCTGTGTTAGGCACGGGGTTTTACGCAGGGAGGGATATCTGTGTTAGCACGGGGTTTTACACAGGGAGGGGTATCTGTGTAAGCACGGGGTTTTACACAGTGAGGGGTATCTGCGTTAGCACGGGGTTTTACACAGTGAGGGGTATCTGTGTCAGCACGGGGTTTTACACAGTGAGGGGTATCTGTGTAAGCGCAGGGTTTTACACAGGGAGGGATATCTGTGTTAGCACGGGGTTTTACACAGGGAGGGGTATCTGTGTTAGCACGGGGTTTTAGACAGGGAGGGGTATCTGTGTTAGCACGGGGTTTTACACAGTGAGGGATTTCTGCGTTAGCACGGGGTTTTACACAGTGAGGGATTTCTGTGTTCGCACGGGGTTTTACACAGTGAGGGATTCCTGTGTTTGCACGAGGTCTTACACAGGGAGGGATATCTGTGTTAGCACGACGTCTTACACAGGGAGGGATATCTGCGTTAGCACGAGGTCTTACACAGGGAGGGATATCTGTGTTAACACGAGGTCTTACAGTGGAGGGATATCTGTGTTAGCACGGGGTGTTACACAGGGAGGGATATCTGTGTTAGCACGGCGTTTTACACAGTGAGGGTTATCTGTGTTAACACGGAGTTTTACACAGGGAGGGATATCTGTGTTAGCACCGGGTTTTACACAGGGAGGGATATCTGTGTTAGCGCTGGGTTTTACACAGGGAGGGGTATCTGTGTTAGCACGGCGTTTTACACAGTGAGGGATATCTGTGTCAGCACGGGGTGTTACACAGGGAGGGATATCTGTGTTAGCACGGGGTTTTACACAGTGAGGGGTATCTGCGTTAGCACGGGGTTTTACACAGTGAGGAGTATCTGCGTTAGCACGGGGTTTTACACAGTGAGAGATAGCTGTGTTAGCACGGGGTGTTACACAGGGAGGGATATCTGTGTTAGCACCGAGTTTTACACAGGGAGGGATATCTGTGTTAGCACTGGGTTTTACACAGGGAGGGGTATCTGTGTTAGCACGGCGTTTTACACAGGGAGGGGTATCAGTGTTAGCACGGGGTTTTACACAGTGAGGGGTATCTGCGTTAGCACGGGGTTTTACACAGTGAGGGGTATCTGCGTTAGCACGGAGTTTTACACATGGAGGGATAAATGTGTTAGCACGGGGTTATACACAGTGAGGGATATCTGTGTTAGCACGGGGTATTACACAATGAGGGGTATCTGTGTTAGCACGGGGTTTTACACAGGGCGGGGTTTCTGTGTTAGCACGGGGTGTTACACATTGAGGGGTATCTGTGTTAGCACGGGGTTTTACACAGGGAGGGGTATCTGTGTTAGCACAGGGTTTTAGACAGGGAGGGATATCTGTGTTAGCACGGGGCTTTACACAGGGAGGGATATCTGTGTTCGCACGAGGTCTTACACAGGGAGGGATATCTGTGTTAGCACGCGGTTTTACACAGGGATGGATATCTGCGTTAGCACGGGGTTTTACACAGGGAGGGATATCTGTGTTCGCACGAGGTCTTACACAGGGAGGGATATCTGTGTTAGCACGCGGTTTTACACAGGGATGGATATCTGTGTTAGCACCGGGTTTTACACAGGGAGGGATATCTGTGTTAGCACCCGGTTTCAGACAGGGAGGGATATCTGTGTTCGCACGAGGTCTTACACAGGGAGGGATATCTGTGTTAGCACGGGGTTTTACACAGGGCGGGGTTTCTGTCTTAGCACAGGGTGTTACACACTGAGGGATATCTGTGTCAGCACGGGGTTTTACACAGGGAGGGATATCTGTGTTAGCACGGGGTTTTACACAGTGAGGGATGTCTGTGTTAGCACCGGGTTTTAGACAGGGAGGGATATCTGTGTTAGCACGGGGTTTTACACAGGGAGGGGTATCTGTGATAGCACGGGGTTTTACACAGGGAGGGATATCAGTGTTCGCACGAGGTCTTACATAGGGAGGGATATCTGTGTTAGCACGGGGTTTTACACAGTGAGGGATTTCTGTGTTAGCACGGGGTTTTACACAGTCAGGGATATCTGTGTTAGCACGGTGTTTTACACAGTGCGGGGTATCTGTGTTAGCACGGGGTTTTACACAGGGAGGGATATCTGTGTTAGCACGGGGTTTTACACAGGGAAGGATATCTGTGTTAGCAAGGGGTTTTACACAGGGAGGGATATCTGTGTTAGCAAGGGGTTTTACACAGGGCGGGATATCTGTGTTAGCACGGGGTTTTACACAGGGAGGGATATCTGTGTTAGCACGGGGTTTGACACAGGGAGGGGTATCTGTGTTAGCACGGGGTTTTACACAGTGAGGGGTATCTGTGTTAGCACGGGGTTTTACACAGTGAGGGATATCTGTGTCAGCACGGGGTTTTACACAGGGAGGGATATCTGTGTTAGCACAGGGTTTTACACAGGGAGGGATATCTGCATCAGCACCGGGTTTTACACAGTGAGGGATATCTGTGTTAGCACGGGGTTTTACACAGGGTGGGATATTTGTGTTCGCACGAGGTCTTACACAGGGAGGGATATCTGTGTTAGCACGAGGTCTTAAACAGGGAGGGATATCTGTGTTCGCGCGAGGTCTAACACAGTGAGGGATTTCTGTGTTAGCACGGGGTTTTACACAGGGTGGGATATGTATGTTAGCACGGGGTTTTACACAGTGAGGGGTATCTGTGTTAGCACGGGGTTTTACACAGGGAGGGGTATCTGTGTTAGCACGCGGTTTTACACAGGGAGGGATATCTGTGTTAGCACGGGGTTTTACACAGGGAAGGATATCTGTGTTAGCACGGGGTTTTACACAGTGTGGGGTATCTGTGTTAGGCACGGGGTTTTACACAGTGAGGGATATCTGTGTTAGCACCGGGTTTTACACAGGGAGGGGTATCTGTGTTAGCACGGGGTTTTACACAGTGAGAGATATCTGTGTTAGCACGGGGTTTTACACAGTGCGGGGTATCTGTGTTAGCACGGGGTATTACACAATGAGGGGTATCTGTGTTAGCACGGGGTTTTACACAGGGCGGGGTTTCTGTGTTAGCACGGGGTGTTACACAGTGAGGGATATCTGTGTTAGCACGGGGTTTGACACAGGGAGGGATATCTGCATCAGCACCGGGTTTTACACAGTGAGGGGTATCTGTGTAAGCGCAGGGTTTTACACAGGGAGGGATATCTGTGTTAGCACGGGGTTTTACACAGGGAGGGGTATCTGTGTTAGCACGGTGTTTTAGACAGGGAGGGGTATCTGTGTTAGCACGGGGTTTTACACAGTGAGGGATTTCTGCGTTAGCACGGGGTTTTACACAGTGAGGGATTTCTGTGTTCGCACGGGGTTTTACACAGTGAGGGATTCCTGTGTTCGCACGAGGTCTTACACAGGGAGGGATATCTGTGTTAGCACGACGTCTTACACAGGGAGGGATATCTGCGTTAGCACGAGGTCTTACACAGGGAGGGATATCTGTGTTAACACGAGGTCTTACAGTGGAGGGATATCTGTGTTAGCACGGGGTGTTACACAGGGAGGGATATCTGTGTTAGCACGGGGTTTTACACAGTGAGGGTTATCTGTGTTAACACGGAGTTTTACACAGGGAGGGATATCTGTGTTAGCACCGGGTTTTACACAGGGAGGGATATCTGTGTTAGCGCTGGGTTTTACACAGGGAGGGGTATCTGTGTTAGCACGGCGTTTTACACAGTGAGGGATATCTGTGTCAGCACGGGGTGTTACACAGGGAGGGATATCTGTGTTAGCACGGGGTTTTACACAGTGAGGGGTATCTGCGTTAGCACGGGGTTTTACACAGTGAGGAGTATCTGCGTTAGCACGGGGTTTTACACAGTGAGAGATAGCTGTGTTAGCACGGGGTGTTACACAGGGAGGGATATCTGTGTTAGCACCGAGTTTTACACAGGGAGGGATATCTGTGTTAGCACTGGGTTTTACACAGGGAGGGGTATCTGTGTTAGCACGGCGTTTTACACAGGGAGGGATATCTGTGTTAGCACGGGGTATTACACAATGAGGGGTATCTGTGTTAGCACGGGGTTTTACACAGGGCGGGGTTTCTGTGTTAGCACGGGGTGTTACACATTGAGGGGTATCTGTGTTAGCACGGGGTTTTACACAGGGAGGGGTATCTGTGTTAGCACAGGGTTTTAGACAGGGAGGGATATCTGTGTTAGCACGGGGCTTTACACAGGGAGGGATATCTGTGTTCGCACGAGGTCTTACACAGGGAGGGATATCTGTGTTAGCACGCGGTTTTACACAGGGATGGATATCTGCGTTAGCACGGGGTTTTACACAGGGAGGGATATCTGTGTTCGCACGAGGTCTTACACAGGGAGGGATATCTGTGTTAGCACGCGGTTTTACACAGGGATGGATATCTGTGTTAGCACCGGGTTTTACACAGGGAGGGATATCTGTGTTAGCACCCGGTTTCAGACAGGGAGGGATATCTGTGTTCGCACGAGGTCTTACACAGGGAGCGATATCTGTGTTAGCACGGGGTTTTACACAGGGCGGGGTTTCTGTCTTAGCACAGGGTGTTACACACTGAGGGATATCTGTGTCAGCACGGGGTTTTACACAGGGAGGGATATCTGTGTTAGCACGGGGTTTTACACAGTGAGGGATGTCTGTGTTAGCACCGGGTTTTAGACAGGGAGGGATATCTGTGTTAGCACGGGGTTTTACACAGTGTGGGGTATCTGTGTTAACACGGGGTTTTACACAGGGAGGGGTATCTGTGATAGCACGGGGTTTTACACAGGGAGGGATATCAGTGTTCGCACGAGGTCTTACATAGGGAGGGATATCTGTGTTAGCACGGGGTTTTACACAGTGAGGGATATCTGTGTTAGCACGGGGTTTTACACAGTGAGGGATATCTGTGTCAGCACCGGGTTTTAGACAGGGAGGGATATCAGTGTTAGCACGGTGTTTTACACAGGGAGGGGTATCTGTGTTAGCACGGGGTTTGACACAGGGAGGGATATCTGCATCAGCACCGGGTTTTACATAGTGAGGGATATCTGTGTTAGCACGGGGTTTTACACAGTGAGGGATATCTGTGTCAGCACGGGGTTTTACACAGGGAGGGATATCTGTGTTAGCACGGGGTTTTACACAGGGAGTGGTATCTGTGCTAGCACGGGGTTTTACACAGTGAGGGATATCTGTGTTAGCACCGGGTTTTACACAGGGAGGGGTATCTGTGTAAGCGCAGGCTTTTACACAGGGAGCGATATCTGTTTTAGCAACGGGTTATACACAGGGACGGGTATCTGTGTTAGCACGGGGTTTTACACAGGGAGGGGTATCTGTGTTAGCACGGGGTTTTACACAGGGTGGGATATTTGTGTTCGCGCGAGGTCTAACACAGTGAGGGATTTCTGTGTTAGCACGGGGTTTTACACAGGGTGGGATATGTATGTTAGCACGGGGTTTTACACAGTGAGGGGTATCTGTGTTAGCACGGGGTTTTACACAGGGAGGGGTATCTGTGTTAGCACGAGGTCTTAAACAGGGAGGGATATCTGTGTTCGCGCGAGGTCTAACACAGTGAGGGATTTCTGTGTTAGCACGGGGTTTTACACAGGGTGGGATATGTATGTTAGCACGGGGTTTTACACAGTGAGGGGTATCTGTGTTAGCACGGGGTTTTACACAGGGAGGGGTATCTGTGTTAGCACGCGGTTTTACACAGGGAGGGATATCTGTGTTAGCACGGGGTTTTACACAGGGAAGGATATCTGTGTTAGCACGGGGTTTTACACAGTGTGGGGTATCTGTGTTAGGCACGGGGTTTTACACAGTGAGAGATATCTGTGTTAGCACCGGGTTTTACACAGGGAGGGGTATCTGTGTTAGCACGGGGTTTTACACAGTGAGAGATATCTGTGTTAGCACGGGGTTTTACACAGTGCGGGGTATCTGTGTTAGCACGGGGTATTACACAATGAGGGGTATCTGTGTTAGCACGGGGTTTTACACAGGGCGGGGTTTCTGTGTTAGCACGGGGTTTTACACAGTGAGAGATAGATGTGTTAGCACGGGGTTTTACACAGTGAGGGGTATCTGTGTTAGCACGGGGTTTTACACAGGGAGGGATATCTGTGTTAGCACGGGGTTTTACACAGGGAGGGATACCTGTGTTAGCACGGGGTTTTACACAGTGAGGGGTACCTGTGTTAGCACGGGGTTTTACACAGTGAGGGATATCTGTGTTAGCACCGGGTTTTATACAGGGAGGGATATCTGTGTTCGCACGGGGTTTTAACAGGGAGGGGTATCTGTGATACCACGGGGTTTTACACAGGGAGGGATATCTGTGTTCGCACGAGGTCTTACACAGGGAGGGATATCTGTGTTAGCACGCGGTTTTACACAGGGATGGATATCTGTGTTAGCACCCGGTTTTAGACAGGGAGGGATATCTGTGTTCGCACAAGGTCTTACACAGGGAGGGATATCTGTGTTAGCACAGGGTTTTACACAGTGAGGGATATCTGTGTCAGCACGGGGTTTTACACAGTGAGGGATATTTGTGTTAGCACGGGTTTTTATACACTGAGGGGTATCTGTGTTTGCACGGGGTTTTACACAGGGAGGAATATCTGTGCTGGCACGGGGTTTTACACAGGGAGGGATATCTGTGTTAGCACGGGGTTTTACACAGGGAGGGATATCTGTGTTAGCACGGGGATTTACACAGGGAGGGATATCTGCATCAGCACCGGGTTTTACACAGTGAGGGATATCTGTGTAAGTACGGGGTTTTACACAGTGAGGGGTATCTGTGTAAGCGCAGGGTTTTAAACAGGGAGGGATATCTGTGTTAGCACGGGGTTTTACACAGTGAGGGATATCTGTGTTAGCACGGGGTTTTGCACAGGGAGGGATATCTGTGTTAGCACGGGGTTTTACACAGTGTGGGGTATCTGTGTTAGCACGGGGTTTTACACAGGGAGGGGTATCTGTGATAGCACGGGGTTTTACACAGGGAGGGATATCTGTGTTAGCACGGGGTTTTACACAGTGAGGGATATCTGTGTTAGCACGGGGTTTTGCACAGGGAGGGATATCTGTGTTAGCACGGGGTTTTACACAGTGTGGGGTATCTGTGTTAGCACGGGGTTTTACACAGGGAGGGGTATCTGTGATAGCACGGGGTTTTACACAGGGAGGGATATCAGTGTTCGCACGAGGTCTTACATAGGGAGGGATATCTGTGTTAGCACGGGGTTTTACACAGTGAGGGATATCTGTGTTAGCACGGGGTTTTACACAGTGAGGGATATCTGTGTCAGCACCGGGTTTTAGACAGGGAGGGATATCAGTGTTAGCACGGTGTTTTACACAGGGAGGGGTATCTGTGTTAGCACGGGGTTTGACACAGGGAGGGATATCTGCATCAGCACCGGGTTTTACATAGTGAGGGATATCTGTGTTAGCACGGGGTTTTACACAGTGAGGGATATCTGTGTCAGCACGGGGTTTTACACAGGGAGGGATATCTGTGTTAGCACGGGGTTTTACACAGGGAGTGGTATCTGTGCTAGCACGGGGTTTTACACAGTGAGGGATATCTGTGTTAGCACCGGGTTTTACACAGGGAGGGGTATCTGTGTAAGCGCAGGCTTTTACACAGGGAGCGATATCTGTTTTAGCAACGGGTTTTACACAGGGAGGGGTATCTGTGTTAGCACGGGGTTTTACACAGGGAGGGGTATCTGTGTTAGCACGGGGTTTTACACAGGGAGGGGTATCTGTGTTCGCACGAGGTCTTACACAGGGAGGGATATCTGTGTTAGCACGAGGTCTTAAACAGGGAGGGATATCTGTGTTCGCGCGAGGTCTAACACAGTGAGGGATTTCTGTGTTAGCACGGGGTTTTACACAGGGTGGGATATGTATGTTAGCACGGGGTTTTACACAGTGAGGGGTATCTGTGTTAGCACGGGGTTTTACACAGGGAGGGGTATCTGTGTTAGCACGCGGTTTTACACAGGGAGGGATATCTGTGTTAGCACGGGGTTTTACACAGGGAAGGATATCTGTGTTAGCACGGGGTTTTACACAGTGTGGGGTATCTGTGTTAGGCACGGGGTTTTACACAGTGAGGGATATCTGTGTTAGCACCGGGTTTTACACAGGGAGGGGTATCTGTGTTAGCACGGGGTTTTACACAGTGAGAGATATCTGTGTTAGCACGGGGTTTTACACAGTGCGGGGTATCTGTGTTAGCACGGGGTATTACACAATGAGGGGTATCTGTGTTAGCACGGGGTTTTACACAGGGCGGGGTTTCTGTGTTAGCACGGGGTTTTACACAGTGAGAGATAGATGTGTTAGCACGGGGTTTTACACAGTGAGGGGTATCTGTGTTAGCACGGGGTTTTACACAGGGAGGGATATCTGTGTTAGCACGGGGTTTTACACAGGGAGGGATACCTGTGTTAGCACGGGGTTTTACACAGTGAGGGGTACCTGTGTTAGCACGGGGTTTTACACAGTGAGGGATATCTGTGTTAGCACCGGGTTTTATACAGGGAGGGATATCTGTGTTCGCACGGGGTTTTAACAGGGAGGGGTATCTGTGATACCACGGGGTTTTACACAGGGAGGGATATCTGTGTTCGCACGAGGTCTTACACAGGGAGGGATATCTGTGTTAGCACGCGGTTTTACACAGGGATGGATATCTGTGTTAGCACCCGGTTTTAGACAGGGAGGGATATCTGTGTTCGCACAAGGTCTTACACAGGGAGGGATATCTGTGTTAGCACAGGGTTTTACACAGTGAGGGATATCTGTGTCAGCACGGGGTTTTACACAGTGAGGGATATTTGTGTTAGCACGGGTTTTTATACACTGAGGGGTATCTGTGTTTGCACGGGGTTTTACACAGGGAGGAATATCTGTGCTGGCACGGGGTTTTACACAGGGAGGGATATCTGTGTTAGCACGGGGTTTTACACAGGGAGGGATATCTGTGTTAGCACGGGGATTTACACAGGGAGGGATATCTGCATCAGCACCGGGTTTTACACAGTGAGGGGTATCTGTGTAAGCACGGGGTTTTACACAGTGAGGGGTATCTGTGTAAGCGCAGGGTTTTAAACAGGGAGGGATATCTGTGTTAGCACGGGGTTTTACGCAGTGTGGGGTATCTGTGTAAGCACGGGGTTTTACACAGGGAGGGATATCTGTGTTAGCACCGGGTTTTACACAGGGAGGGGTATCTGTGTAAGCACGGGGTTTTACACAGGGAGGGATATCTGTGTAAGCGCAGGGTTTTACACAGGGAGGGATATCTGTTTTAGCACGCGGTTTTACACAAGGAGGGGTATCTGTGTTAGCACGGGGTTTTACACAGGGAGGGATATCTGTGTTAGCACGGGGTTTTACACAGTGAGGGTTATCTGTGTTAGCACGGAGTTTTACACAGGGAGGGATATCTGTGTTAGCACCGAGTTTTACACAGGGAGGGATATCTGTGTTAGCACTGGGTTTTACACAGGGAGGGGTATCTGTGTTAGCACGGCGTTTTACACAGGGAGGGGTATCAGTGTTAGCACGGGGTTTTACACAGTGAGGGGTATCTGTGTTAGCACGGGGTTTTACACAGGGAGGGATATCTGTGTTAGCACGGGGTTTTACACAGTGAGGGATATCTGTGTTAGCACGGGGTTTTGCACAGGGAGGGATATCTGTGTTAGCACGGGGTTTTACTCAGTGAGGGGTACCTGTGTTAGCACAGGGTTTTACACAGTGAGGGATATCTGTGTTAGCACGGGGTTTTACACAGGGAGGGATATCTGTGTTAGCACGGGGTTTTACACAGTGAGGGATTTCTGTGTTAGCACGGGGTTTTACACAGGGTGGGATACCTGTTCGCACGAGGTCTTACACAGGGAGGGATATCTGTGTTAGCACGAGGTCTTACACAGGGAGGGATATCTGTGTTAGCACGAGGTCTTACAGTGGAGTGATATCTATGTTAGCACGGGGTGTTACACAGGGAGGGATATCTGTGTTTGCACGGGGTTTTACACAGTGAGGGTTATCTGTGTTAGCACGGAGTATTACACAGGGAGGGATATCTGTGTTAGCACCGAGTTTTACACAGGGAGGGATATCTGTGTTAGCACTGGGTTTTACACAGGGAGGGGTATCTGTGTTAGCACGGCGTTTTACACAGGGAGGGGTATCAGTGTTAGCACGGGGTTTTACACAGTGAGGGGTATCTGCGTTAGCACGGGGTTTTACACAGTGAGGGGTATCTGCGTTAGCACGGAGTTTTACACATGGAGGGATAAATGTGTTAGCACAGGGTTATACACAGTGAGGGATATCTGTGTTAGCACGGGGTATTACACAATGAGGGGTATCTGTGTTAGCACGGGGTTTTACACAGGGCGGGGTTTCTGTGTTAGCACGGGGTGTTACACATTGAGGGATATCTGTGTTAGCACGGGGTTTTACACAGGGAGGGGTATCTGTGTTAGCACAGGGTTTTAGACAGGGAGGGATATCTGTGTTAGCACGGGGTTTTACACAGGGAGGGGTATCTGTGATAGCACGGGGTTTTACACAGTGAGGGGTATCTGTGTTAGCATGGTGTTTTACACAGTGAGGGATATCTGTGTTAGCACAGGGTTTTAGACAGGGAGGGATATCTGTGTTAGCACGGGGTTTTACACAGGGAGGGATATCTGTGTTCGCACGAGGTCTTACACAGGGAGGGATATCTGTGTTAGCACGCGGTTTTACACAGGGATGGATATCTGCGTTAGCACGGGGTTTTACACAGGGAGGGATATCTGTGTTCGCACGAGGTCTTATACAGGGAACGACATCTGTGTTAGCACCGGGTTTTACACAGGGAGGGATATCTGTGTTAGCACCCGGTTTCAGACAGGGAGGGATATCTGTGTTCGCACGAGGTCTTACACAGGGAGGGATATCTGTGTTAGCACGGGGTTTTACACAGGGAGAGATATCTGTGTTAGCACGGGGTTTTACACAGGGAGGGATATCTGTGTTAGCACGGGGTTTTACACAGTGCGGGGTATCTGTGTTAGCACGGGGTTTTACACAGGGAGGGATATCTGTGTTAGCACAGGGTTTTACACAGGGAGGGATATCTGTGTTAGCACGGGGATTTACACAGGGAGGGATATCTGTGTTAGCACGGGGTTTTGCACAGGGAGGGATATCTGTGTTAGCACGGGGTTTTACACAGGGAAGGATATCTGTGTTAGCACGGGGTTTTATACAGGGAGGGGTACCTGTGTTAGCACGGGGTTTTACACAGTGCGGGGCATCTGTGTTAGCATGGGGTTTTACACAGTGAGGAATATCTGTGTTAGCACGGGGTATTACACAGGGAGGGGTATCTGTGTAAGCACGGGGTTTTACACAGGGAGGGATATCTGTGTTAGCACGGGGTTTTACACAGTGAGGGATATCTGTGTAAGTACGGGGTTTTACACAGTGCGGGGCATCTGTGTTAGCACGGGGTTTTACACAGTGAGGGATATCTGTGTTAGCACGGTGTTTTACACAGGGAGGGATATCTGTGTTAGCACGGGGTTTTACACAGTGAGGGATATCTGTGTTAGCACGGGGTTTTACACAGTGAGGGATATCTGTGTTAGCACGGTGTTTTACACAGGGAGGGATATCTGTGTTAGCACGGGGTTTTACACAGGGAGGGGTATCTGTGTTAGCACGGGGTATTACACAGGGAGGGGTATCTGTGTTAGCACGGGGTTTTACACAGGGAGGGGTATCTGTGTTAGCACGGGGTATTACACAGTCAGGCGTTTCCATTAGCACGATTCCCCACCCTCCACAAATGTAATCTGTTACTGCAAACACAGGCAGACAAGCACACACGCAGATAGACACTCAGGCAGGCAGGCACACTGGCAGGCAGACACGCCGGCAGATAGACAGACATGGAGGCAGTCAGGCAGACACACAGGCAGACAGGCAGGCAGACACACAGGCAGACAGGCAGGCAGACACACAGGCAGGCAGGCAGGCACACAGGCAGGCACACAGGCAGGCAGGCAGGCAGACACACAGGCAGGCAGGCAGGCAGACAGGCAGGCAGGCAGGCAGGCAGGCAGGCAGGCACACAGACAGGCAGGCACACAGACAGGCAGGCAGGCACACAGGCAGGCAGGCAGGCAGGCAGGCAGGCAGGCAGGCACACAGACAGGCAGGCAGGCAGACACACAGGCAGGCAGGCACACAGGCAGGCAGGCACACAGACAGGCAGGCAGGTAGACACACAGGCAGGCAGGCAGGCACACAGGCAGGCAGGCAGGCAGGCAGGCAGACAGACAGGCAGGCAGGCAGGCACACAGGCAGGAAGGCAGGCAGGCACACAGACATGCAGGCAGGCACACAGACAGGCAGGCACACAGGCAGGCAGGCAGGCAGGCACACAGGCAGGCACACAGGCAGGCAGGCAGGCACACAGGCAGGCAGACAGACATGCAGGCAGGCACACAGACAGGCAGGCATGCAGGCAGGCACACAGACAGGCAGGCATGCAGGCAGGCACACAGACAGGCACACAGGCAGGCAGGCAGGCACACAGCCAGGCAGGCAGGCACACAGGCAGGCAGGCAGACATGCAGGCAGGCACACAGACAGGCACACAGGCAGGCAGGCAGACACGCAGGCAGACAGGCAGGCAGGCAGACACACAGGCAGGCAGGCAGACACACAGGCAGGCACACAGGCAGGCACACAGGCAGGCAGGCAGACACACAGGCAGGCAGACAGGCAGACATGCAGGCAGGCACACAGGCAGGCAGACAGGCAGGCAGACACACAGGCAGGCAGACAGGCACACAGGCAGGCAGGCAGGCACACAGGCAGGCACGCAGGCAGGCAGGCAGGCAGGCAGGCACACAGGCAGGCAGGCAGACACACAGGCAGGCAGACAGGCAGGCAGGCAGGCAGACAGGCAGGCAGGCAGACAGGCAGGCAGACAGGCAGGCAGACAGGCAGGCAGGCAGGCAGACATACCGGCAGACAGGTAGGCACACAGGCAGATAAGACTCAGACAGTCAGACACAACCTGCGCCCACACCTCATCCTTCACCTCCATCCAAGGCCCTAAAGGAGCCTTCCACATCCATCAAAGTTTTACCTGCACATCCACTAATATCATTTATTGTATCCGTTGCTCCCGATGCGGTCTCCTCTACATTGGGGAGACTGGGCGCCTCCTAGCAGAGCGCTTTAGGGAACATCTCTGAGACACCCGCATCAACCAACCACACCGCCCCGTGGCCCAACATTTCAACTCCCCCTCCCATTCTGCCGAGGACATGGAGGTCCTGGGCCTCCTTCACCGCCGCTCCCTCACCACCTGACGCCTGGAGGAAGAACGCCTCATCTTCCGCCTCGGAACACTTCAACCCCAGGGCATCAATGTGGACTTCAACAGTTTCCTCATTTCCCCTTCCCCGACTTCACCTTAGTTCCAAACTTCCAGCTCAGCACTGTCCCCATGACCTGTCCTACCTGCCTAGCTCTCTTCCCACCAATCCGCTCCAACCTTGCTCTGACCTATCACCTCCATCCCCACCCCCCATTCACCTATTGTACTCTTTGCTACCTTCTCCCCAGTCCCGTCCCATCCCACACCCCCCTCCCATTTATCTCTACACCCTGGAGGCTTCCTGCCTTCATTCCTGATGAAGGGCTTTTGCCCAAAACGTGAATTTTCCTGCTCCTCGAATGCTGCCTGACCTGCTGTGCTTTTCCAGCACCACTCTCATCTAAACACTAATTTCCAGCATCTGCAGTCCTCACTTCTGCCTGGACAGACACAGGCAGGCAGACATACAGGCAGGCAGACAGACATACAGGCAGACACACAGGTAGGCAGACATGCAGGCAGGCAGGCAGACACACAGGTAGGCAGGCACACAGGCAGGCAGGCAGACATGCAGGCAGACACACAGGTAGGCAGGCACACAGGCAGACAACAGGCAGGCAGGCAGACATACAGGCAAATTGACACACAGGTAGGCAGGCAGACACACATACAGATAGACACACAGGTAGGCAGGCAGGCAGGCATACAGGCAGACACACAGGCAGGCAGGCAGACATGCAGGCAGACACACAGGCAGGCAGGCAGACATGCAGGCAGACACACAGGCAGGCAGGCAGACATACAGGCAAATTGACACACAGGTAGGCAGGCAGACACACATACAGATAGACACACAGGTAGGCAGGCAGGCAGGCATACAGGCAGACACACAGGCAGGCAGGCAGACATGCAGGCAGACACACAGGTAGGCAGGCACACAGGCAGGCAGACAGGCAGGCAGGCAGGCAGACATACAGGCAAATTGACACACAGGCAGGCAGGCAGACATGCAGGCAGGCAGACATGCAGGCAGACACACAGGTAGGCAGGCACACAGGCAGGCAGACAGGCAGGCAGGCAGGCAGACATACAGGCAAATTGACACACAGGCAGGCAGGCAGACATGCAGGCAGACACACAGGTAGGCAGGCACACAGGCAGGCAGGCAGACATACAGGCAAATTGACACACAGGTAGGCAGGCAGACACACATACAGACAGACACACAGGTAGGCAGGCAGGCAGGCATACAGGCAGACACACAGGCAGGCAGGCAGACATGCAGGCAGACACACAGGTAGGCAGGCACACAGGCAGGCAGACAGGCAGGCAAATTGACACACAGGTAGGCAGGCAGACACACATACAGACAGACACACAGGCAGGCAGACATACGGGCAGATACACAGGCAGACAGACAAAGAGCACGAATACCCATACCTTTACAGAGTTGTCCCAGCCACCGGTCAGGAAGATGTGGCGTTCATCTGGGTGAAAACGCAGAGCGAAGATTCGGCGAGAGTGACCGCTGGTCAGGGTCAGGTTCTCGTTGTTCTTGAAGTCAGGAGCTTCAAACACTTTGGCAATCTGTGGGCAAACAGCAGGCAGGGTCAGGGTCAGGGTCAGGGACAGTGTCAGGGACAGAGACAGGGTCATGGTCAGGGTCAGGGACAGGGTCAGTGACGGACAGGGTCAGGGACGGTGACAGGGTCAGGGACGGTGACAGGGTCAGGGACAGGGTCAGGGACAGGGACAGGGTCAGGGTCAGGGTCGGGGTCGGGGTCAGGGTCGGGGTCGGGGTCAGGGTCGGGGTTAGGGTCGGGGTCGGGGTCTGGGTCGGGGTCAGGGTCAGGGTCGGGGTCAGGGTGGGGGACAGGGTCAGGGTCGGGGACAGGGTCGGGGACAGGGTCGGGGACAGAGTAGGGGACAGAGTCGGGGTCAGGGTCGGGGACAGGGTCGGGGACAGGGTCAGGGACAGGGTCAGGGTCAGGGTCGGGGACAGGGACAGGGACAGCGACAGGGATCAAGGACAGGGTCAGGGTCAGGGACAGGATCAGGGACAGGGTCAGGGTCAGGGACATGGTCAGCGACAGGGACAGGGTCAGGGACAGGCACAGGGTCAGGGACAGGGTCAGGGTCAGGGACAGGCACAGGGACAGGGACAGGGTCAGGGACAGAGTCAGTGACAGGGTCAGGGATAGGGTCAGCGATAGGGAGAGGGTCAAGGTCAGGGACAGGGTCAGGAACAGGGTCAGGGTCAGGGACGGCGACAGGGTCAGCGACAGGGTCAGGGTCAAGGACAGGGTCAGGGACAGGGACAGGGTCAGCGACAGGGTCAGGGTCAAGGACAGGGTCAGGGACAGGGACAGGGTCAGCGACAGGGTCAGGGTCAAGGACAGGGTCAGGGTCAAGGACAGCGTCAGCGACAGGGACAGGGTCAGCGACAGGGTCAGGGACAGGGATGGTGACAAGGTCAGAGATAGGGACAGGGACAGGATCAGGGTCAGGGACAGGGACAGGGACAGGGACATGGTCAGAGATAGGGACAGGGTCAGGGACAGGATCAGGATCAGGGACAGGGTCAGGATCCGGCACAGGGTCAGGGACAGGCACAGGGTCAGGGACAGGGACAGGGACAGGGACAGGGACAGGGACAGGGACAGGATCAGGATCAGGGTCAGGGACAGGGTCAGGGTCAGGAACAGGGACAGGGTCAGGGACAGGGTCAGCGACAGGGTCAGGGACAGGTTCAGGATCAGGGTCAGGGTCAGGGTCAGGAACAGGGACAGGGTCAGGGACAGGTTCAGGGTCAGGGTCAGGGACAGGGATAGGAACAGGGTCAGGGTCAGGGACAGGGTCAGGATCAGAGTCAGGGTCAGGAACAGGGACAGGGTCAGGGTCAGGGACAGGGTCAGGGACAGGATCCAGGACAGGGTCAGGGACAGGCACAGGGTCAGGGACAGGATCAAGGACAGGGTCAGGGACAGGGTCAGGATCAGGGACAGGGTCAGGGACAGGGTCAGCGACAGGGTCAGAGAAGGGGACAGGGTGAGGGTCAGGGACAGGGTCAGGGGGAGCGTCAGGGCCAAGGTCAGGGACAGGGTCAGTGACAGGGACAGGGTCAGGGACAGGGTCAGGGATAGAGACAGGGACAGGGTCAGGGTCAGGGATAGAGACAGGGACAGGGTCAGTGACGGACAGGGTCAGGGACAGGGACAGGGTGAGGGACAGGGTCAGTGACAGGGTCAGGGACAGGGTCAGGGACAGGATCCAGGACAGGGTCAGGGTCAGGGACATGGTCAGCGACAGGGTCAGAGACAGGCACAGGGTCAGGGACAGGCACAGGGTCAGGGACAGGATCAAGGACAGGGTCAGGGACAGGGTCAGGATCAGGGACAGGGTCAGGGACAGGGTCAGGGACAGGGTCAGGGACCGGGTCAGGGTCAGGGTCAGGAACAGGGTCAGGGAAAGAGACAGGGTCGGGGTCAGGGTGAGGGGCAGAGTCAGTGTCAGGGACAGGGACAGGGTCAGGGACAATGTCAGGGTCAGGGAGAGGGGCAGGGTCAGGGACAGGGGCAGTGGCAGGGACGGCGACAGGGTCAGGGACAATGTCAGGGTCAGGGATAGGGACAGGGTCAGGGTCAAGGACAGGGTCAGGGATAGGGTCAGCAATAGGGAGAGGGTCAAGGTCAGGGTCAGGGTCAGGAAAAGGGTCAGGGACAGGGTCAGCGACAGGGTCAGAGAAGGGGACAGGGTCAGGGACAGGGAGAGCGTCAGGGCCAAGATCAGGGACAGGGTCAGTGACAGGGTCAGAGAAGGGGACAGGGTCAGGGACAGGGAGAGCGTCAGGGCCAAGATCAGGGACAGGGTCAGTGACAGGGACAGGGTCAGGGATAGAGACAGGGACAGGGTCAGGGATAGAGACAGGGACAGGGTCAGGGTCAGGGATAGAGACAGGGACAGGGTCAGGGTCAGGGATAGAGACAGGGACAGGGTCAGGGATAGAGACAGGGACAGGGTCAGGGTCAGGGATAGAGACAGGGACAGGGTCAGTGACGGACAGGGTCAGGGACGGCGACAGGGACAGGGTGAGGGACAGGGTCAGTGACAGGGTCAGGGACAGGGACAGGGACAGGGTCAGGGACAGGGACAGGGTCAGGGACAGGATCAGGATCAGGGTCAGGGACAGGGTCAGGGTCAGGAACAGGATCAGGATCAGGGTCAGGGACAGGGACAGGTCAGGGACAGGGTCAGGGTCAGGGACAGGGACAGGGACAGGGTCAGGGTCAGGGACAGGGACAGTGACAGGGTCAGGGACAGGATCAGGATCAGGGTCAGGGACAGGGTCAGGGTCAGGAACAGGGACAGGGACAGGTCAGGGACAGGGTCAGGGTCAGGGACAGGGACAGGGACAGGGTCAGGGTCAGGGTCAGGGACAGGGTCGGGGACAGGGTCGGGGACAGGGTCGGGGACAGGGACAGAGTCGGGGACAGGGACAGGGACAGGGACAGGGACAGGGTCATGGACAGGGTCAGGGTCAGGGACAGGGTCAAGGACAGGGACAGGGACAGGGACAGGGTCAGGGACAGGGACATGGACAGGGTCAGCGACAGGGACAGGGTCAGCGACAGGGACAGGGACAGGGTCAGGGACAGGGACAGGGTCTGGGACAGGGACAGGGACAGGGACATGGACAGGGTCAGGGACAGGGACAGGGACATGGACAGGGTCAGCGACAGGGACAGGGTCAGGGACAGGGACAGGGTCAGCGACAGGGACAGGGACAGGGACAGGGTCAGGGACAGGGACAGGGACAGGGACAGGGTCAGCGACAGGGACAGGGTCAGCGACAGGGACAGGGTCAGGGACAGGGACAGGGTCAGGAACAGGGTCAGGGACAGGGACAGGGTCTGGGACAGGGACAGGGACAGGGACATGGACAGGGTCAGGGACAGGGACAGGGACATGGACAGGGTCAGCGACAGGGACAGGGTCAGCGACAGGGACAGGGTCAGCGACAGGGACAGGGACAGGGACAGGGTCAGGGACAGGGACAGGGACAGGGACAGGGACAGGGTCAGGGACAGGGACAGGGACAGGGACATGGACAGGGTCAGCGACAGGGACAGGGTCAGCGACAGGGACAGGGACAGGGTCAGGGACAGGGACAGGGTCAGTGGCAGGGTCAGGGTCAGGGACATGGTCAGGGACATGGTCAGGGACAGGGACAGGATCAGGGACAGGCACAGGGTCAGGGACAGGGTCAGGGACAGGGTCAGGGACAGGGTCAGGGATAGAGACAGGGACAGGGTCAGGGTTAGGGATAGAGACAGGGACAGGGTCAGTGACGGACAGGGTCAGGGACGGCGACAGGGACAGGGTGAGGGACAGGGTCAGTGACAGGGTCAGGGACAGGGACAGGGACAGGGTCAGGGACAGGGACAGGGTCAGCGACAGGGACAGGGTCAGCGACAGGGACAGGGTCAATGACAGGGTCAGGGACAGGGTCAGGGACAGGATCAGGATCAGGGTCAGGGACAGGGTCAGGGTCAGGAACAGGGACAGGGACAGGGTCAGGGACAGGTCAGGGACAGGGTCAGGGTCAGGGTCAGGGTCAGGGTCAGGGTCAGGGACAGGGTCGGGGACAGGGTCGGGGACAGGGACAGAGTCGGGGACAGGGACAGGGACAGGGACAGACTCGGGGACAGGGTGAGGAGCAGAGTCAGTGTCAGGGACAGGGACAGGGTCAGGGTCAGGGACGGCGACAGGGTCAGGGCAGGGTCAGGGTCAGGGACAGTGTCAGGGACAGGGACAGGGTCAGGGACAGGGACAGGGTCAGCGACAGGGACAGGGACAGGGTCAGGGACAGGGTCAGGGACAGGGACAGGGACAGGGTCAGGGTCAGCGACAGGGACAGGGACAGAGTCAGGGACAGGGACAGGGACAGGGGCAGGATCAGGGTCAGGGACAGGGTCAGTGGCAGGGTCAGGGTCAGGATCAGGGACATGGTCAGGGACAGGGACAGGATCCTGGTCAGGGACAGGGTCAGGGACAGGGTCAGGGTCAGGATCAGGATCAGGGTCAGGGTCAGGGACAGGGTCAGGGTCAGGATCAGGATCAGGGTCAGGGTCAGGGACAGGGGCAGGATCAGGGTCAGGGGCAGGGGCAGGGGCAGGGGCTGGGTCAGGGTCAGGAACAGGGACAGGGTCAGGGACAGGGTCAGGGTCAGGGACAGGATCAGGGACAGGGTAAGGGTCAGGGACAGGGTCAGGGACAGGGACAGGCACAGGGACAGGGTCAGGGACAGGGACAGGGACAGGGTCAGGGACAGGGACAGGGTCAGGGACAGGGACAGGCACAGGAACAGGGTCAGGGACAGGGACAGGGACAGGGTCAGGGTCAGGGACAGGGACAGGCACAGGGACAGGGACAGGGTCAGGGACAGGCACAGGGTCAGGCACAGAGTCAGTGACAGGGTCAGGGATAGGGTCAGCGATAGGGAGAGGGTCAAGGTCAGGGTCAGGGACCGGGTCAGGGAGAGGATCAAGGTCAGGGTCAGGGACAGGGTCAGCAAAAGGGTCAGGGTCAGGGACGGGGACAGGGTCAGCGACAGGGTCAGGGACAGGGTCAGGGACAGCGACAGCGACAGGGACAGGGTCAGGGTCAAGGACAGCGTCAGCGACAGGGACAGGGTCAGCGACAGGGTCAGGGACAGGGATGGTGACAAGGTCAGAGATAGGGACAGGGACAGGATCAGGGTCAGGGACAGGGTCAGGGTCAGGGACATAGTCAGGGACAGGTTCAGGGTCAGGGACAGGGTAGTGACAGGGTAGGGACAGGGTCAGCGACAGGGTCAGAGAAGGGAACAGGGTCAGGGACAGGGACAGGGTCAGGGTCAGGGACAGGGTCAGGGAGAGCGTCAGGGCGAAGGTCAGGGACAGGGTCAGTGTCAGGGTCAGCAAAGGGTCAGAGTCAGCGACAGGGACAGGGTCAGGAACAGGGTCAGGGTCAGGGACAGGGACAGGGACAGGGTCAGGAACAGGGTCAGGTACAGCGACAGGGTAGTGACAGGGTAGGGACAGGGTCAGCGACAGGGTCAGAGAAGGGAACAGGGTCAGGGACAGGGACAGGGTCAGGGTCAGGGTCAGGGACAGGGTCAGGGTCAGGGAGAGCGTCAGGGCGAAGGTCAGGGACAGGGTCAGTGACAGGGACAGGTTCATGGACAGGGACAGGGTCAGGGATAGAGACAGGGACAGGGTCAGTGAGAGACAGGGTCAGGGACGGTGTCAGGGTCAGGGACGGTGACAGGGTCAGGGTCAGGGTTAGGGTCAGGGACAGGGTCAGTGACAGGGTCAGGGTCAGGAACAGGGTCAGGGTCAGAGACAGGGACAGGGTCAGTGACAGGGTCAGGGTCAGGGTTAGGGTCAGGGTTAGGGTCAGGGTCAGGGACAGGGTCAGTGACAGGGTCAGAGTCAGGGACAGGGTCAGGAACAGGGACAGGGTCAGGGACAGGGTCAGGGTCAGGGACAGGGTCAGGGTCAGAGACAGGGACAGGGTCAGCGACAGGGTCAGGGTCAGAGACAGGGACAGGGTCAGGGACAGGGTCGGTACAGGGTCGGGGACAGGGTCGGGGACAGGGACAGAGTCGGGGACAGGGTCGGGGACAGGGACAGGGACAGAGCCGGGGACAGGGTGAGGGGCAGAGTCAGTGTCAGGGACAGGGACAGGGTCAGGAACAGGGGCAGGGTCAGGGACAGGGACAGGGTCAGGGTGAGGGGCAGAGTCAGTGTCAGGGACAGGGACAGGGTCAGGAACAGGGGCAGGGACAGGGACAGGGTCAGGGTGAGGGGCAGAGTCAGTGTCAGGGACAGGGACAGGGTCAGGAACAGGGGCAGGGACAGGGACAGGGTCAGCGACAGGGTCAGGGTCAGAGACAGGGACAGGGTCAGGGACAGGGTCGGTACAGGGTCGGGGACAGGGTCGGGGACAGGGACAGAGCCGGGGACAGGGTCAGGGTCAGGAACAGGGTCAGGGTCAGGGACAGGGTCAGGGTCAGGAACAGGGTCAGGGTCAGGGACAGGGACAGAGTCGGGGACAGGGACAGGGACAGGGACAGGGACAGACTCGGGGACAGGGTGAGGAGCAGAGTCAGTGTCAGGGACAGGGTCAGGGTCAGGGACGGCGACAGGGTCAGGGCAGGGTCAGGGTCAGGGACAGTGTCAGGGACAGGGACAGGGTCAGGGACAGGGACAGGGTCAGCGACAGGGACAGGGACAGGGACAGGGTCAGGGACAGGGTCAGGGACAGGGACAGGGACAGGGACAGGGTCAGGGACAGGGTCAGCAACAGGGTCAGGGACATTGTCTGCGACAAGGTCAGGGACAGACTCAGGGTCAGGGACAGGGACCGGGTCAGGGTCAGGGACAAGGACAGGGACAGGGACAGGGTCAGGGACAGGCACAGGGTCAGGCACAGAGTCAGTGACAGGGTCAGGGATAGGGTCAGCGATAGGGAGAGGGTCAAGGTCAGGGTCAGGGACCGGGTCAGGGAGAGGATCAAGGTCCGGGTCAGGGACAGGGTCAGCAAAAGGGTCAGGGTCAGGGACGGGGACAGGGTCAGCGACAGGGTCAGGGACAGGGTCAGGGACAGCGACAGCGACAGGGACAGGGTCAAGGACAGCGTCAGCGACAGGGACAGGGTCAGCGACAGGGTCAGGGACAGGGATGGTGACAAGGTCAGAGATAGGGACAGGGACAGGATCAGGGTCAGGGACAGGGTCAGGGTCAGGGACATAGTCAGGGACAGGTTCAGGGTCAGGGACAGGGTAGTGACAGGGTAGGGACAGGGTCAGCGACAGGGTCAGAGAAGGGAACAGGGTCAGGGACAGGGACAGGGTCAGGGTCAGGGACAGGGTCAGGGAGAGCGTCAGGGCGAAGGTCAGGGACAGGGTCAGTGTCAGGGTCAGCAAAGGGTCAGAGTCAGCGACAGGGACAGGGTCAGGAACAGGGTCAGGGTCAGGGACAGGGACAGGGTCAGGAACAGGGTCAGGTACAGCGACAGGGTAGTGACAGGGTAGGGACAGGGTCAGCGACAGGGTCAGAGAAGGGAACAGGGTCAGGGACAGGGACAGGGTCAGGGTCAGGGTCAGGGACAGGGTCAGGGTCAGGGAGAGCGTCAGGGCGAAGGTCAGGGACAGGGTCAGTGACAGGGACAGGTTCATGGACAGGGACAGGGTCAGGGATAGAGACAGGGACAGGGTCAGTGAGAGACAGGGTCAGGGACGGTGTCAGGGTCAGGGACGGTGACAGGGTCAGGGTCAGGGTTAGGGTCAGGGACAGGGTCAGTGACAGGGTCAGGGTCAGGAACAGGGTCAGGGTCAGAGACAGGGACAGGGTCAGTGACAGGGTCAGGGTCAGGGTTAGGGTCAGGGTTAGGGTCAGGGTCAGGGACAGGGTCAGTGACAGGGTCAGAGTCAGGGACAGGGTCAGGAACAGGGACAGGGTCAGGGACAGGGTCAGGGTCAGGGACAGGGTCAGGGTCAGAGACAGGGACAGGGTCAGCGACAGGGTCAGGGTCAGAGACAGGGACAGGGTCAGGGACAGGGTCGGTACAGGGTCGGGGACAGGGTCGGGGACAGGGACAGAGTCGGGGACAGGGTCGGGGACAGGGACAGGGACAGAGCCGGGGACAGGGTGAGGGGCAGAGTCAGTGTCAGGGACAGGGACAGGGTCAGGAACAGGGGCAGGGTCAGGGACAGGGACAGGGTCAGGGTGAGGGGCAGAGTCAGTGTCAGGGACAGGGACAGGGTCAGGAACAGGGGCAGGGACAGGGTCAGGGTCAGCGACAGGGTCAGAGTCAGGGACAGGGTCAGGAACAGGGACAGGGTCAGGAACAGGGGCAGGGTCAGGGACAGGGACAGGGTCAGGGTGAGGGGCAGAGTCAGTGTCAGGGACAGGGACAGGGTCAGGAACAGGGGCAGGGACAGGGTCAGGGTCAGCGACAGGGTCAGAGTCAGGGACAGGGTCAGGAACAGGGACAGGGTCAGGAACAGGGGCAGGGTCAGGGACAGGGACAGGGTCAGGGTGAGGGGCAGAGTCAGTGTCAGGGACAGGGACAGGGTCAGGAACAGGGGCAGGGTCAGGGACAGGGACAGGGTCAGGGTGAGGGGCAGAGTCAGTGTCAGGGACAGGGACAGGGTCAGGAACAGGGGCAGGGACAGGGACAGGGTCAGCGACAGGGTCAGGAACAGGGGCAGGGTCAGGGACAGGGACAGGGTCAGGAACAGGGACAGGGACAGGGACAGGGTCAGGAACAGGGGCAGGGTCAGGGACAGGGACAGGGTCAGGGTGAGGGGCAGAGTCAGTGTCAGGGACAGGGACAGGGTCAGGAACAGGGGCAGGGACAGGGACAGGGTCAGCGACAGGGTCAGGAACAGGGGCAGAGTCAGTGTCAGGGACAGGGACAGGGTCAGGAACAGGGGCAGGGTCAGGGACAGGGGCAGGGACAGGGACAGGGTCAGCGACAGGGTCAGGGTCAGAGACAGGGACAGGGTCAGGGACAGGGTCGGTACAGGGTCGGGGACAGGGTCGGGGACAGGGACAGAGCCGGGGACAGGGTCAGGGACAGGGTCAGGGACGGCGACAGGGTCAGGGCAGGGTCAGGGTCAGGGTCAGGGAGATTGTCAGGGCCAAGGTCAGGGACAGGGTCAGTGACAGGGACAGGGTCAGGAACAGGGACAGGGTCAGGGATAGAGACAGGGACAGGGTCAGTGACGGACAGGGTCAGGGACGGTGACAGGGTCAGGGACGGCGACAGGGACAGGGTCAGGGACAGGGACAGGGTCAGGGACAGGGACAGGGACAGGGACATGGACAGGGTCAGCGACAGGGACAGGGACAGGGTCAGGGACAGGGACAGGGTCAGTGGCAGGGTCAGGGTCAGGGACATGGTCAGGGACATGGTCAGGGACAGGGACAGGATCAGGGACAGGCACAGGGTCAGGGACAGGGTCAGGGACAGGGTCAGGGATAGAGACAGGGACAGGGTCAGGGTCAGGGATAGAGACAGGGACAGGGTCAGTGACGGACAGGGTCAGGGACGGCGACAGGGACAGGGTGAGGGACAGGGTCTGTGACAGGGTCAGGGACAGGGACAGGGACAGGGTCAGGGACAGGGACAGGGTCAGCGACAGGGACAGGGACAGGGTCAGGGACAGGGACAGGGTCAGCGACAGGGACAGGGTCAGCGATAGGGACAGGGTCAATGACAGGGTCAGGGACAGGATCAGGATCAGGGTCAGGGACAGGGTCAGGGTCAGGAACAGGGACAGGGACAGGGTCAGGGACAGGTCAGGGACAGGGTCAGGGTCAGGGACAGGGACAGGGTCAGGGTCAGGGTCAGGGACAGGGTCGGGGACAGGGTCGGGGACAGGGACAGAGTCGGGGACAGAGACAGGGTCAGCGACAGGGACAGGGTCAGGGTCAGGGACAGGGTCAGGGAGAGCGTCAGGGCGAAGGTCAGGGACAGGGTCAGTGTCAGGGTCAGCAAAGGGTCAGAGTCAGCGACAGGGACAGGGTCAGGAACAGGGTCAGGGTCAGGGACAGGGTCAGGAACAGGGTCAGGTACAGCGACAGGGTAGGGACAGGGTCAGCGACAGGGTCAGAGAAGGGAACAGGTCAGGGACAGGGACAGGGTCAGGGTCAGGGTCAGGGTCAGGGACAGGGTCAGGGTCAGGGATAGAGACAGGGACAGGGTCAGTGACGGACAGGGTCAGGGACGGCGACAGGGACAGGGTGAGGGACAGGGTCAGTGACAGGGTCAGGGACAGGGACAGGGTCAGCGACAGGGACAGGGTCAATGACAGGGTCAGGGACAGGATCAGGATCAGGGTCAGGGACAGGGTCAGGGTCAGGAACAGGGACAGGGACAGGGTCAGGGACAGGTCAGGGACAGGGTCAGGGTCAGGGACAGGGACAGGGTCAGGGTCAGGGTCAGGGACAGGGTCGGGGACAGGGTCGGGGACAGGGACAGAGTCGGGGACAGAGACAGGGTCAGCGACAGGGACAGGGTCAGGGTCAGGGACAGGGTCAGGGAGAGCGTCAGGGCGAAGGTCAGGGACAGGGTCAGTGTCAGGGTCAGCAAAGGGTCAGAGTCAGCGACAGGGACAGGGTCAGGAACAGGGTCAGGGTCAGGGACAGGGTCAGGAACAGGGTCAGGTACAGCGACAGGGTAGTGACAGGGTAGGGACAGGGTCAGCGACAGGGTCAGAGAAGGGAACAGGGTCAGGGACAGGGACAGGGTCAGGGTCAGGGTCAGGGTCAGGGACAGGGTCAGGGTCAGGGAGAGCGTCAGGGCGAAGGTCAGGGACAGGGTCAGTGACAGGGACAGGTTCATGGACAGGGACAGGGTCAGGGATAGAGACAGGGACAGGGTCAGTGAGAGACAGGGTCAGGGACGGTGTCAGGGTCAGGGACGGTGACAGGGTCAGGGTCAGGGTTAGGGTCAGGGACAGGGTCAGTGACAGGGTCAGGGTCAGGAACAGGGTCAGGGTCAGAGACAGGGACAGGGTCAGTGACAGGGTCAGGGTCAGGGTTAGGGTCAGGGTTAGGGTCAGGGTCAGGGACAGGGTCAGTGACAGGGTCAGAGTCAGGGACAGGGTCAGGAACAGGGACAGGGTCAGGGACAGGGTCAGGGTCAGGGACAGGGTCAGGGTCAGAGACAGGGACAGGGTCAGCGACAGGGTCAGGGTCAGAGACAGGGACAGGGTCAGGGACAGGGTCGGTACAGGGTCGGGGACAGGGTCGGGGACAGGGACAGAGTCGGGGACAGGGTCGGGGACAGGGACAGGGACAGAGCCGGGGACAGGGTGAGGGGCAGAGTCAGTGTCAGGGACAGGGACAGGGTCAGGAACAGGGGCAGGGTCAGGGACAGGGACAGGGTCAGGGTGAGGGGCAGAGTCAGTGTCAGGGACAGGGACAGGGTCAGGAACAGGGGCAGGGACAGGGTCAGGGTCAGCGACAGGGTCAGAGTCAGGGACAGGGTCAGGAACAGGGACAGGGTCAGGAACAGGGGCAGGGTCAGGGACAGGGACAGGGTCAGGAACAGGGGCAGGGACAGGGACAGGGACAGGGACAGGGACAGGGTCAGGGACAGGGACAGGGACAGGGTCAGGAACAGGGGCAGGGTCAGGGACAGGGACAGGGTCAGGGTGAGGGGCAGAGTCAGTGTCAGGGACAGGGTCAGGAACAGGGGCAGGGTCAGGGACAGGGACAGGGTCAGGGACAGGGTCGGTACAGGGTCGGGGACAGGGTCGGGGACAGGGACAGAGCCGGGGACAGGGTCGGGGACAGGGACAGGGACAGAGCCGGGGACAGGGTGAGGGGCAGGGTCAGGGACAGGGACAGGGACAGGGACAGGGACAGGGACAGGGACAGGGTCAGGGACAGGGTCAGGGACAGGGTCGGTACAGGGTCGGGGACAGGGTCGGGGACAGGGACAGAGCCGGGGACAGGGTCAGGGACAGGGACAGGGACGGCGACAGGGTCAGGGCAGGGTCAGGGTCAGGGTCAGGGACAGGGACAGGGTCAGGAACAGGGACAGGGTCAGGGATAGAGACAGGGACAGGGTCAGTGACGGACAGGGTCAGGGACGGTGACAGGGTCAGGGACGGCGACAGGGACAGGGTCAGGGACAGGGACAGGGACAGGGACAGGGTCAGGGACAGGGACAGGGTCAGCGACAGGGACAGGGACAGGGTCAGGGACAGGGACAGGGACAGGGACAGGGTCAGGGACAGGGACAGGGACAGGGACATGGACAGGGTCAGCGACAGGGACAGGGTCAGCGACAGGGACAGGGACAGGGTCAGGGACAGGGACAGGGTCAGTGGCAGGGTCAGGGTCAGGGACATGGTCAGGGACATGGTCAGGGACAGGGACAGGATCAGGGACAGGCACAGGGTCAGGGACAGGGTCAGGGACAGGGTCAGGGATAGAGACAGGGACAGGGTCAGGGTCAGGGATAGAGACAGGGACAGGGTCAGTGACGGACAGGGTCAGGGACGGCGACAGGGACAGGGTGAGGGACAGGGTCAGTGACAGGGTCAGGGACAGGGACAGGGACAGGGTCAGGGACAGGGACAGGGTCAGCGACAGGGACAGGGTCAGCGACAGGGACAGGGTCAATGACAGGGTCAGGGACAGGATCAGGATCAGGGTCAGGGACAGGGTCAGGGTCAGGAACAGGGACAGGGACAGGGTCAGGGACAGGTCAGGGACAGGGTCAGGGTCAGGGACAGGGACAGGGTCAGGGTCAGGGTCAGGGACAGGGTCGGGGACAGGGTCGGGGACAGGGACAGAGTCGGGGACAGAGACAGGGTCAGCGACAGGGACAGGGTCAGGGTCAGGGACAGGGTCAGGGAGAGCGTCAGGGCGAAGGTCAGGGACAGGGTCAGTGTCAGGGTCAGCAAAGGGTCAGAGTCAGCGACAGGGACAGGGTCAGGAACAGGGTCAGGGTCAGGGACAGGGACAGGGTCAGGAACAGGGTCAGGTACAGCGACAGGGTAGTGACAGGGTAGGGACAGGGTCAGCGACAGGGTCAGAGAAGGGAACAGGGTCAGGGACAGGGACAGGGTCAGGGTCAGGGTCAGGGTCAGGGACAGGGTCAGGGTCAGGGAGAGCGTCAGGGCGAAGGTCAGGGACAGGGTCAGTGACAGGGACAGGTTCATGGACAGGGACAGGGTCAGGGATAGAGACAGGGACAGGGTCAGTGAGAGACAGGGTCAGGGACGGTGTCAGGGTCAGGGACGGTGACAGGGTCAGGGTCAGGGTTAGGGTCAGGGACAGGGTCAGTGACAGGGTCAGGGTCAGGAACAGGGTCAGGGTCAGAGACAGGGACAGGGTCAGTGACAGGGTCAGGGTCAGGGTTAGGGTCAGGGTTAGGGTCAGGGTCAGGGACAGGGTCAGTGACAGGGTCAGAGTCAGGGACAGGGTCAGGAACAGGGACAGGGTCAGGGACAGGGTCAGGGTCAGGGACAGGGTCAGGGTCAGAGACAGGGACAGGGTCAGCGACAGGGTCAGGGTCAGAGACAGGGACAGGGTCAGGGACAGGGTCGGTACAGGGTCGGGGACAGGGTCGGGGACAGGGACAGAGTCGGGGACAGGGTCGGGGACAGGGACAGGGACAGAGCCGGGGACAGGGTGAGGGGCAGAGTCAGTGTCAGGGACAGGGACAGGGTCAGGAACAGGGGCAGGGTCAGGGACAGGGTCAGCGACAGGGTCAGGGTCAGAGACAGGGGCAGGGACAGGGACAGGGTCAGGAACAGGGGCAGGGACAGGGACAGGGTCAGGGTGAGGGGCAGAGTCAGTGTCAGGGACAGGGACAGGGTCAGGAACAGGGGCAGGGACAGGGACAGGGTCAGGGTGAGGGGCAGAGTCAGTGTCAGGGACAGGGACAGGGTCAGGAACAGGGGCAGGGTCAGGGACAGGGTCAGCGACAGGGTCAGGGTCAGAGACAGGGACAGGGTCAGGGACAGGGTCGGTACAGGGTCGGGGACAGGGTCGGGGACAGGGACAGGGTCAGGGTCAGGGACAGGGTCAGGGTCAGGAACAGGGTCAGGGTCAGGGACAGGGTCAGGGTCAGGAACAGGGTCAGGGTCAGGGACAGGGACAGAGTCGGGGACAGGGACAGGGACAGGGACAGGGACAGACTCGGGGACAGGGTGAGGAGCAGAGTCAGTGTCAGGGACAGGGTCAGGGTCAGGGACGGCGACAGGGTCAGGGCAGGGTCAGGGTCAGGGACAGTGTCAGGGACAGGGACAGGGTCAGGGACAGGGACAGGGTCAGCGACAGGGACAGGGTCAGGGACAGGGTCAGGGACAGGGACAGGGACAGGGTCAGGGTCAGGGACAGGGTCAGGGTCAGTGACAGGGACAGGGTCAGGATCAGGATCAGGGTCAGGGACAGGGTCAGGATCAGGATCAGGGTCAGGGTCAGGGACAGGGTCAGGGTCAGGGTCAGGGATGGTGACAGGGTCAGAAATAGGGACGGGGGCAGGATCAGGGTCAGGGACAGGGTCAGTGGCAGGGTCAGGGTCAGGATCAGGATCAGGGTCAGGGTCAGGGACAGGGTCAGGATCAGGATCAGGGTCAGGGTCAGGGACAGGGGCAGGATCAGGGTCAGGGGCAGGGGCAGGGGCAGGGGCTGGGTCAGGGTCAGGAACAGGGACAGGGTCAGGGACAGGGTCAGGGTCAGGGACAGGATCAGGGACAGGGTAAGGGTCAGGGACAGGGTCAGCGACAGGGACAGGGACAGGGTCAGGGACAGGGACAGGGTCAGGGACAGGGACAGGCACAGGGACAGGGTCAGGGACAGGGACAGGGACAGGGTCAGGGTCAGAGACAGGGACAGGCACAGGGACAGGGACAGGGTCAGGGACAGGCACAGGGTCAGGCACAGAGTCAGTGACAGGGTCAGGGATAGGGTCAGCGATAGGGAGAGGGTCAAGGTCAGGGTCAGGGACCGGGTCAGGGAGAGGATCAAGGTCAGGGTCAGGGACAGGGTCAGCAAAAGGGTCAGGGTCAGGGACGGGGACAGGGTCAGCGACAGGGTCAGGGACAGGGTCAGGGTCAAGGACAGCATCAGCGACAGGGACAGGGTCAGCGACAGGGTCAGGGTCAGGGTCAGGGATGGTGACAGGGTCAGAAATAGGGACGGGGGCAGGATCAGGGTCAGGGACAGGGTCAGTGGCAGGGTCAGGGTCAGGATCAGGATCAGGGTCAGGGTCAGGGACAGGGTCAGGATCAGGATCAGGGTCAGGGTCAGGGACAGGGGCAGGATCAGGGTCAGGGGCAGGGGCAGGGGCAGGGGCTGGGTCAGGGTCAGGAACAGGGACAGGGTCAGGGACAGGGTCAGGGTCAGGGACAGGATCAGGGACAGGGTAAGGGTCAGGGACAGGGTCAGCGACAGGGACAGGGACAGGGTCAGGGACAGGGACAGGGTCAGGGACAGGGACAGGCACAGGGACAGGGTCAGGGACAGGGACAGGGACAGGGTCAGGGTCAGAGACAGGGACAGGCACAGGGACAGGGACAGGGTCAGGGACAGGCACAGGGTCAGGCACAGAGTCAGTGACAGGGTCAGGGATAGGGTCAGCGATAGGGAGAGGGTCAAGGTCAGGGTCAGGGACCGGGTCAGGGAGAGGATCAAGGTCAGGGTCAGGGACAGGGTCAGCAAAAGGGTCAGGGTCAGGGACAGGGTCAGGGTCAGGGACAGGGTCAGGGTCAGAGACAGGGACAGGGTCAGCGACAGGGTCAGGGTCAGAGACAGGGACAGGGTCAGGGTCGGTACAGGGTCGGGGACAGGGTCGGGGACAGGGACAGAGTCGGGGACAGGGTCGGGGACAGGGACAGGGACAGAGCCGGGGACAGGGTGAGGGGCAGAGTCAGTGTCAGGGACAGGGACAGGGTCAGGAACAGGGGCAGGGTCAGGGACAGGGACAGGGTCAGGAACAGGGGCAGGGTCAGGGACTGGAACAGGGTCAGGAACAGGGGCAGGGACAGGGACAGGGTCAGCGACAGGGTCAGGGTCAGAGACAGGGACAGGGTCAGGGACAGGGTCGGTACAGGGTCGGGGACAGGGACAGAGCCGGGGACAGGGTCAGGGACAGGGTCAGGGTCAGGGACGGCGACAGGGTCAGGGCAGGGTCAGGGTCAGGGTCAGGGAGATTGTCAGGGCCAAGGTCAGGGACAGGGTCAGTGACAGGGACAGTGTCAGGAACAGGGTCAGGGTCAGTGTTAGGGTCAGGGACAGGGTCAGTGACAGGGTCAGGGTCAGGAACAGGGTCAGGGTCAGAGACAGGGACAGGGTCAGTGACAGGGTCAGGGTCAGGGTCAGGGTTAGGGTCAGGGTTAGGGTCAGGGTCAGTGACAGGGTCAGAGTCAGGGACAGGGTCAGGAACAGGGACAGGGTCAGGGTCAGGGTCAGGGACAGGGTCAGGGTCAGAGACAGGGACAGGGTCAGCGAGAGGGTCAGGGTCAGAGACAGGGACAGGGTCAGGGACAGGGTCGGTACAGGGTCGGGGACAGGGTCGGGGACAGGGACAGAGTCGGGGACAGGGTCGGGGACAGGGACAGGGACAGAGCCGGGGACAGGGTGAGGGGCAGAGTCAGTGTCAGGGACAGGGACAGGGTCAGGAACAGGGGCAGGGTCAGGGACAGGGTCAGGGTGAGGGGCAGAGTCAGTGTCAGGGACAGGGACAGGGTCAGGAACAGGGGCAGGGACAGGGACAGGGTCAGAGTCAGGGACAGGGTCAGGAACAGGGACAGGGTCAGGGACAGGGTCAGGGTCAGGGACAGGGTCAGGGTCAGAGACAGGGACAGGGTCAGCGACAGGGTCAGGGTCAGAGACAGGGACAGAGTCAGGGACAGGGTCGGTACAGGGTCGGGGACAGGGTCGGGGACAGGGACAGAGCCGGGGACAGGGTCAGGGACAGGGTCAGGGACGGCGACAGGGTCAGGGCAGGGTCAGGGTCAGGGTCAGGGAGATTGTCAGGGCCAAGGTCAGGGACAGGAACAGGGACAGGGTCAGGGATAGAGACAGGGACAGGGACAGGGACGGACAGGGTCAGGGACGGTGACAGGGTCAGGGACGGCGACAGGGTCAGGGACGGTGACAGGGTCAGGGACGGCGACAGCGACAGGGTCAGGGACAGGGTCAGTGACAGGGTCAGGGTCAAGGATAGAGACAGGGACAGGGTCAGTGACGGACAGGGTCAGGGACGGTGACAGGGTCAGGGACAGGGTCAGTGACATGGTCAGGGTCAAGGATAGGGTCAGGGTCAGGGTCAGGGATAGGGTCAGGGTCAGGGACAAGGTCAGTGACAGGGAAAGAGCCAGGGTCAGGGACAGGGTCGGGGACACGGTCAGGGTCAGCAACAGGTTCAGGGTCAGGGTCAGGGACAAGGCCAGTGACAGGGAAAGGGCCAGGGTCAGGGACAGGGTCGGGGACTGGACAGGGACAGGGACAGGTACAGGGTCAGGGACAGGGACAGAGACAGGGTCAGGGACAGGGTCAGGGACAGGGTCAGGGACAGGGTCAGCGACAGGGACAGGGTCAGGGTCAGCGTCAGGATCAGGGACAGGGTCAGGGACAGGGTCAGCGACAGGGTCAGGGACAGGGTCAGGGACAGGTCAGCAACAGGGTCAGGGTCAGGTTTAGGAACAGGGACAGGGTCAGCGACAGGGTCAGGGACAGGGTCAGCGACAAGGTCAGGGTCAGAATCAGGGTCAGGGACTGGGTCAGGTTTAGGGTCAGGGACAGGGTCAGCAACAGGGTCAGGGACATTGTCTGCGACAAGCTCAGGGACAGAATCAGGGTCAGGGACAGGGACCGGGTCAGGGACAGGGTCAGGGACAGGGTCAGCGACAAGGTCAGGGACAGAATCAGGGTCAGGGACAGGGTCAGGGACAGGGTCAGCAACAGGGTCAGGGACATTGTCTGCGACAAGGTCAGGGACAGACTCAGGGTCAGGGACAGGGACCGGGTCAGGGTCAGGGACAAGGACAGGGTCAGGGACAGGGTCAGTGACAGGGACCGGGTCAGGATCAGGGACGGTGACAGGGTCAGGGACGGCGACAGGGAAAGGGTCAGGGACAGGGTGAGGGGCAGGGTCAGGGACAGGGTGAGGGGCAGGGTCAGGGACAGGGTCAGGGTCAAGGACAGGGTCAGGGACAGGGTCAGGATCAGGGTCTGGAACAGGGACAAGGTAAGGAACAGGGACAGGGTCAGGGACAGGGTCAGGGGCAAGGTCAGGGACAGGGACAGGGTCAGGGATGGCGACAGGGACAGGGATAGAGACAGGGTCAGCGACAGGGACAGGGGTCAGGGACAGGTCCGGGCCAGAGGCAGGGGCAGGGACAGGAACAGGGTCAGGGTCAGGGACAGGGACAGGGACAAGGACAGGGACAGGGACAGGGTCAGGGACAGGGTCAGGAACAGGGTCAGGGTCAGGGACAGGGGCAGGGACAGGGACAGGGTAAGTGACAGGGTCAGGGACAGGGTCAGGAACAGGGTCAGGGTCAGGGACAGGGGCAGGGACAGGGTCAGGGTCAGGGTCAGGGTAAGGGACAGGGTCAGGAACAGGGACAGGGTCAGGGACAGGGTCAGGGTCAGGGACAGGGTCAGGGACAGGTCAGGGACAGGGTCAGCGACAGGGATCATGGACAGGGACAGGGTCAGGGTCAGGGACAGGATCCAGGACAGGGTCAGGGACAGGGTCAGCAATAGGGTCAGGGTCAGGGTCAGCAACAGGGTCAGGGACAGGGACAGGGTCAGGTACAGGGTCAGGGACAGCGACAGGGTCAGTGACATGGTAGTGACAGGGTAGGGACAGGGTTAGCGACAGGGTCAGAGAAGGGGACAGGGTCAGGGTCAGGGCCAAGGTCAGAGACAGGGTCAGTGACAGGGACAGGGTCAGGAACAGGGACAGGGTCAGCGATAGAGACAGGGACAGGGTCAGTGACGGACAGGGTCAGGGACGGTGACAGGGTTAGGGACGGCGACAGGGACAGGGTCAGGGACAGGGTGAGGGGCAGGGTCAGGGACAGGGTCAGGGTCAAGGACAGGGTCAGGGACAGGGTCAGGTTTAGGGTCAGGGTCAGGGTCAGGGATAGGGTCAGGGTCAGGGACAAGGTCAGTGACAGGGAAAGGGCCAGGGTCAGGGACAGGGTCGGGGACTGGGACAGGGTCGGGGACAGGGTCAGGGTCAGGAACAGGGTCAGGGACAGGTCAGGGACAGGGTCAGGTTCAGGGACAGGGTCAGGGATTGCGACAGGGACAGGTACAGGGATAGAGACAGGGTCAGGGTCAGGGACAGGGTCAGGGTCAGGGACAAGGTCAGGGACAGGGTCAGTGACAGGGACAGGGTCAGGGATAGAGACAGGGACAGGGTCAGTGACGGACAGGGTCAGGGACGGTGACAGGGTCAGGGACGGCGACAGGGACAGGGTCAGGGACAGGGTCAGTGACAGGGTCAGGGTCAAGGATAGGGTCAGGGTCAGGGACAAGGTCAGTGACAGGGAAAGAGCCAGGGTCAGGGACAGGGTCGGGGACAGGGTCAGGGTCAGCAACAGGTTCAGGGTCAGGGTCAGGGACAAGGTCAGTGACAGGGAAAGGGCCAGGGTCAGGGACAGGGTCGGGGACTGGACAGGGACAGGGACAGGTACAGGGTCAGGGACAGGGACAGAGACAGGGTCAGGGACAGGGTCAGGGACAGGGTCAGGGACAGGGTCAGCGACAGGGACAGGGTCAGGGTCAGGGTCAGGGACAGGGACAGGGTCAGGGTCAGCGTCAGGATCAGGGACAGGGTCAGGGACAGGGTCAGCGACAGGGTCAGGGACAGGGTCAGGGACAGGGTCAGCAACAGGGTCAGGGTCAGGTTTAGGAACAGGGACAGGGTCAGCGACAGGGTCAGGGACAGGGTCAGCGACAAGGTCAGGGTCAGAATCAGGTTCAGGGACTGGGTCAGGTTTAGGGTCAGGGACAGGGTCAGCAACAGGGTCAGGGACATTGTCTGCGACAAGCTCAGGGACAGAATCAGGGTCAGGGACAGGGACCAGGTCAGGGACAGGGTCAGGGACAGGGTCAGCGACAAGGTCAGGGACAGAATCAGGGTCAGGGACAGGGTCAGGGACAGGGTCAGGGACATTGTCTGCGACAAGGTCAGGGACAGACTCAGGGTCAGGGACAGGGACCGGGTCAGGGTCAGGGACAAGGACAGGGTCAGGGACAGGGTCAGTGACAGGGACCGGGTCAGGATCAGGGACGGTGACAGGGTCATGGACGGCGACAGGGAAAGGGTCAGGGACAGGGTGAGGGGCAGGGTCAGGGACAGGGTGAGGGGCAGGGTCAGGGACAGGGTCAGGGTCAAGGACAGGGTCAGGGTCAGGGACAGGGTCAGGATCAGGGTCTGGAACAGGGACAAGGTAAGGAACAGGGACAGGGTCAGGGACAGGGTCAGGGGCAAGGTCAGGGACAGGGACAGGGTCAGGGATGGCGACAGGGACAGGGATAGAGACAGGGTCAGCGACAGGGACAGGGGTCAGGGACAGGTCCGGGCCAGAGGCAGGGGCAGTGACAGGAACAGGGTCAGGGTCAGGGACAGGGACAGGGACAAGGACAGGGACAGGGACAGGGTCAGGGACAGGGTCAGGAACAGGGTCAGGGTCAGGGACAGGGACAGGGTCAGGAACAGGGTCAGGTACAGCGACAGGGTAGTGACAGGGTAGGGACAGGGTCAGCGACAGGGTCAGAGAAGGGAACAGGGTCAGGGACAGGGACAGGGTCAGGGTCAGGGTCAGGGACAGGGTCAGGGTCAGGGAGAGCGTCAGGGCGAAGGTCAGGGACAGGGTCAGTGACAGGGACAGGTTCATGGACAGGGACAGGGTCAGGGATAGAGACAGGGACAGGGTCAGTGAGAGACAGGGTCAGGGACGGTGTCAGGGTCAGGGACGGTGACAGGGTCAGGGTCAGGGTTAGGGTCAGGGACAGGGTCAGTGACAGGGTCAGGGTCAGGAACAGGGTCAGGGTCAGAGACAGGGACAGGGTCAGTGACAGGGTCAGGGTCAGGGTTAGGGTTAGGGTCAGGGTTAGGGTCAGGGTCAGGGACAGGGTCAGTGACAGGGTCAGAGTCAGGGACAGGGTCAGGAACAGGGACAGGGTCAGGGACAGGGACAGGGTCAGGGTCAGAGACAGGGACAGGGTCAGGGTCAGGGTCAGGGTCAGGGTCAGAGACAGGGACAGGGTCAGCGACAGGGTCAGGGTCAGAGACAGGGACAGGGTCAGGGACAGGGTCGGTACAGGGTCGGGGACAGGGTCGGGGACAGGGACAGAGTCGGGGACAGGGTCGGGGACAGGGACAGGGACAGAGCCGGGGACAGGGTGAGGGGCAGAGTCAGTGTCAGGGACAGGGACAGGGTCAGGAACAGGGGCAGGGTCAGGGACAGGGACAGGGTCAGGGTGAGGGGCAGAGTCAGTGTCAGGGACAGGGACAGGGTCAGGAACAGGGGCAGGGACAGGGACAGGGACAGGGTCAGGAACAGGGGCAGGGTCAGGAACAGGGGCAGGGTCAGGGACAGGGACAGGGTCAGGAACAGGGGCAGGGTCAGGGACTGGAACAGGGTCAGGAACAGGGGCAGGGACAGGGACAGGGTCAGCGACAGGGTCAGGGTCAGAGACAGGGACAGGGTCAGGGACAGGGTCGGTACAGGGTCGGGGACAGGGACAGAGCCGGGGACAGGGTCAGGGACAGGGTCAGGGTCAGGGACGGCGACAGGGTCAGGGCAGGGTCAGGGTCAGGGTCAGGGAGATTGTCAGGGCCAAGGTCAGGGACAGGGTCAGTGACAGGGACAGTGTCAGGAACAGGGTCAGGGTCAGTGTTAGGGTCAGGGACAGGGTCAGTGACAGGGTCAGGGTCAGGAACAGGGTCAGGGTCAGAGACAGGGACAGGGTCAGTGACAGGGTCAGGGTCAGGGTCAGGGTTAGGGTCAGGGTCAGGGACAGGGTCAGAGTCAGGGACAGGGTCAGGAACAGGGACAGGGTCAGGGTCAGGGTCAGGGACAGGGTCAGGGTCAGAGACAGGGACAGGGTCAGCGAGAGGGTCAGGGTCAGAGACAGGGACAGGGTCAGGGACAGGGTCGGTACAGGGTCGGGGACAGGGTCGGGGACAGGGACAGAGTCCGGGACAGGGTCGGGGACAGGGACAGGGACAGAGCCGGGGACAGGGTGAGGGGCAGAGTCAGTGTCAGGGACAGGGACAGGGTCAGGAACAGGGGCAGGGTCAGGGACAGGGACAGGGTCAGGGTGAGGGGCAGAGTCAGTGTCAGGGACAGGGACAGGGTCAGGAACAGGGGCAGGGACAGGGACAGGGTCAGCGACAGGGTCAGGGTCAGAGACAGGGACAGAGTCAGGGACAGGGTCGGTACAGGGTCGGGGACAGGGTCGGGGACAGGGACAGAGTCGGGGACAGGGTCAGGGACGGCGACAGGGTCAGGGCAGGGTCAGGGTCAGGGTCAGGGAGATTGTCAGGGCCAAGGTCAGGGACAGGGTCAGTGACAGGGACAGGGTCAGGAACAGGGACAGGGTCAGGAATAGAGACAGGGACAGGGACAGGGACGGACAGGGTCAGGGACGGTGACAGGGTCAGGGACGGCGACAGGGTCAGGGACGGTGACAGGGTCAGGGACGGCGACAGCGACAGGGTCAGGGACAGGGTCAGTGACAGGGTCAGGGTCAAGGATAGAGACAGGGACAGGGTCAGTGACGGACAGGGTCAGGGACGGTGACAGGGTCAGGGACGGCGACAGGGACAGGGTCAGGGACAGGGTCAGTGACATGGTCAGGGTCAAGGATAGGGTCAGGGTCAGGGTCAGGGATAGGGTCAGGGTCAGGGACAAGGTCAGTGACAGGGAAAGAGCCAGGGTCAGGGACAGGGTCGGGGACACGGTCAGGGTCAGCAACAGGTTCAGGGTCAGGGTCAGGGACAAGGCCAGTGACAGGGAAAGGGCCAGGGTCAGGGACAGGGTCGGGGACTGGACAGGGACAGGGACAGGTACAGGGTCAGGGACAGGGACAGAGACAGGGACAGGGTCAGGGTCAGGGTCAGGGACAGGGACAGGGTCAGGGTCAGCGTCAGGATCAGGGACAGGGTCAGGGACAGGGTCAGCGACAGGGTCAGGGACAGGGTCAGGGACAGGTCAGCAACAGGGTCAGGGTCAGGTTTAGGAACAGGGACAGGGTCAGCGACAGGGTCAGGGACAGGGTCAGCGACAAGGTCAGGGTCAGAATCAGGGTCAGGGACTGGGTCAGGTTTAGGGTCAGGGACAGGGTCAGCAACAGGGTCAGGGACATTGTCTGCGACAAGCTCAGGGACAGAATCAGGGTCAGGGACAGGGACCGGGTCAGGGACAGGGTCAGGGACAGGGTCAGCGACAAGGTCAGGGACAGAATCAGGGTCAGGGACAGGGTCAGGGACAGGGTCAGCAACAGGGTCAGGGACATTGTCTGCGACAAGGTCAGGGACAGACTCAGGGTCAGGGACAGGGACCGGGTCAGGGTCAGGGACAAGGACAGGGTCAGGGACAGGGTCAGTGACAGGGACCGGGTCAGGATCAGGGACGGTGACAGGGTCAGGGACGGCGACAGGGAAAGGGTCAGGGACAGGGTGAGGGGCAGGGTCAGGGACAGGGTGATGGGCAGGGTCAGGGACAGGGTCAGGGTCAAGGACAGGGTCAGGGACAGGGTCTGGATCAGGGTCTGGAACAGGGACAGGGTCAGGGACAGGGTCAGGGGCAAGGTCAGGGACAGGGACAGGGTCAGGGATGGCGACAGGGACAGGGATAGAGACAGGGTCAGCGACAGGGACAGGGGTCAGGGACAGGTCCGGGCCAGAGGCAGGGGCAGGGACAGGAACAGGGTCAGGGTCAGGGACAGGGACAGGGACAAGGACAGGGACAGGGACAGGGTCAGGGACAGGGTCAGGAACAGGGTCAGGGTCAGGGACAGGGGCAGGGACAGGGACAGGGTAAGTGACAGGGTCAGGGACAGGGTCAGGAACAGGGTCAGGGTCAGGGACAGGGGCAGGGACAGGGACAGGGTCAGGGTCAGGGTAAGGGACAGGGTCAGGAACAGGGACAGGGTCAGGGACAGGGTCAGGGTCAGGGACAGGGTCAGGGACAGGTCAGGGACAGGGTCAGCGACAGGGATCATGGACAGGGACAGGGTCAGGGTCAGGGACAGGATCCAGGACAGGGTCAGGGACAGGGTCAGCAATAGGGTCAGGGTCAGGGTCAGCAACAGGGTCAGGGACAGGGACAGGGTCAGGTACAGGGTCAGGGACAGCGACAGGGTCAGTGACATGGTAGTGACAGGGTAGGGACAGGGTTAGCGACAGGGTCAGAGAAGGGGACAGGGTCAGGGTCAGGGCCAAGGTCAGAGACAGGGTCAGTGACAGGGACAGGGTCAGGAACAGGGACAGGGTCAGCGATAGAGACAGGGACAGGGTCAGTGACGGACAGGGTCAGGGACGGTGACAGGGTTAGGGACGGCGACAGGGACAGGGTCAGGGACAGGGTGAGGGGCAGGGTCAGGGACAGGGTCAGGGTCAAGGACAGGGTCAGGGACAGGGTCAGGTTTAGGGTCAGGGTCAGGGTCAGGGATAGGGTCAGGGTCAGGGACAAGGTCAGTGACAGGGAAAAGGCCAGGGTCAGGGACAGGGTCGGGGACTGGGACAGGGTCGGGGACAGGGTCAGGGTCAGGAACAGGGTCAGGGACAGGTCAGGGACAGGGTCAGGTTCAGGGACAGGGTCAGGGATTGCGACAGGGACAGGGACAGGTACAGGGATAGAGACAGGGTCAGGGTCAGGGACAGGGTCAGGGTCAGGGACAAGGTCAGGGACAGGGTCAGTGACAGGGACAGGGTCAGGGATAGAGACAGGGACAGGGTCAGTGACGGACAGGGTCAGGGACGGTGACAGGGTCAGGGACGGCGACAGGGACAGGGTCAGGGACAGGGTCAGTGACAGGGTCAGGGTCAAGGATAGGGTCAGGGTCAGGGACAAGGTCAGTGACAGGGAAAGAGCCAGGGTCAGGGACAGGGTCGGGGACAGGGTCAGGGTCAGCAACAGGTTCAGGGTCAGGGACAAGGTCAGTGACAGGGAAAGGGCCAGGGTCAGGGACAGGGTCGGGGACTGGACAGGGACAGGGACAGGTACAGGGTCAGGGACAGGGACAGAGACAGGGTCAGGGACAGGGTCAGGGACAGGGTCAGGGACAGGGTCAGCGACAGGGACAGGGTCAGGGTCAGGGTCAGGGACAGGGACAGGGTCAGGGTCAGCATCAGGATCAGGGACAGGGTCAGGGACAGGGTCAGCGACAGGGTCAGGGACAGGGTCAGGGACAGGGTCAGCAACAGGGTCAGGGTCAGGTTTAGGAACAGGGACAGGGTCAGCGACAGGGTCAGGGACAGGGTCAGCGACAAGGTCAGGGTCAGAATCAGGTTCAGGGACTGGGTCAGGTTTAGGGTCAGGGACAGGGTCAGCAACAGGGTCAGGGACATTGTCTGCGACAAGCTCAGGGACAGAATCAGGGTCAGGGACAGGGACCAGGTCAGGGACAGGGTCAGGGACAGGGTCAGCGACAAGGTCAGGGACAGAATCAGGGTCAGGGACAGGGTCAGGGACAGGGTCAGGGACATTGTCTGCGACAAGGTCAGGGACAGACTCAGGGTCAGGGACAGGGACCGGGTCAGGGTCAGGGACAAGGACAGGGTCAGGGACAGGGTCAGTGACAGGGACCGGGTCAGGATCAGGGACGGTGACAGGGTCATGGACGGCGACAGGGAAAGGGTCAGGGACAGGGTGAGGGGCAGGGTCAGGGACAGGGTGAGGGGCAGGGTCAGGGACAGGGTCAGGGTCAAGGACAGGGTCAGGGTCAGGGACAGGGTCAGGATCAGGGTCTGGAACAGGGACAAGGTAAGGAACAGGGACAGGGTCAGGGACAGGGTCAGGGGCAAGGTCAGGGACAGGGACAGGGTCAGGGATGGCGACAGGGACAGGGATAGAGACAGGGTCAGCGACAGGGACAGGGGTCAGGGACAGGTCCGGGCCAGAGGCAGGGGCAGGGACAGGAACAGGGTCAGGGTCAGGGACAGGGACAGGGACAAGGACAGGGACAGGGACAGGGTCAGGGACAGGGTCAGGAACAGGGTCAGGGTCAGGGACAGGGGCAGGGTCAGGGACAGGGACAGGGACAGGGTCAGGGTCAGGGACAGGGTCAGGGACAGGGACAGGGACAGGGACAGGGGCAGGGACAGGGACAGGGTCAGGGTCAGGGTAAGGGACAGGGTCAGGAACAGGGACAGGGTCAGGGACAGGGTCAGGGTCAGGGACAGGGTCAGGGACAGGGTCAGCGACAGGGATCATGGACAGGGACAGGGTCAGGGACAGGATCCAGGACAGGGTCAGGGACAGGGTCAGCAATAGGGTCAGGGTCAGGGTCAGCAACAGGGTCAGGGACAGGGACAGGGTCAGGTACAGGGTCAGGGACAGCGACAGGGTCAGTGACATGGTAGTGACAGGGTAGGGACAGGGTTAGCGACAGGGTCAGAGAAGGGGACAGGGTCAGGGTCAGGGCCAAGGTCAGAGACAGGGTCAGTGACAGGGACAGGGTCAGGAACAGGGACAGGGTCAGCGATAGAGACAGGGACAGGGTCAGTGACGGACAGGGTCAGGGACGGTGACAGGGTCAGGGACGGCGACAGGGACAGGGTCAGGGACAGGGTGAGGGGCAGGGTCAGGGACAGGGTCAGGGTCAAGGACAGGGTCAGGGACAGGGTCAGGTTTAGGGTCAGGGTCAGGGATAGTGTCAGGGTCAGGGACAAGGTCAGTGACAGGGAAAGGGCCAGGGTCAGATACAGGGTCGGGGACTGGGACAGTGTCGGGGACAGGGTCAGGGTCAGGAACAGGGTCAGGGACAGGTCAGGGACAGGGTCAGGTTCAGGGACAGGGTCAGGGATTGCGACAGGGACAGGGACAGGTACAGGGATAGAGACAGGGTCAGGGTCAGGGACAGGGTCAGGGTCAGGGTCAGGGACAAGGTCAGGGACAGGGTCAGTGACAGGGACAGGGTGAGGAACAGGGACAGGGTCAGGGATAGAGACAGGGACAGGGTCAGTGACGGACAGGGTCAGGGACGGTGACAGGGTCAGGGACGGCGACAGGGACAGGGTCAGGGACAGGGTCAGTGACAGGGTCAGGGTCAAGGATAGGGTCAGGGTCAGGGTCAGGGTCAGGGATAGGGTCAGGGTCAGGGACAAGGTCAGTGACAGGGAAAGAGCCAGGGTCAGGGACAGGGTCGGGGACAGGGTCAGGGTCAGCAACAGGTTCAGGGTCAGGGACAAGGTCAGTGACAGGGAAAGGGCCAGCGTCAGGGACAGGGTCGGGGACTGGACAGGGACAGGGATAGGTACAGGGTCAGGGACAGGGACAGGGACAGGGTCAGGGTCAGCGACAGGGACAGGGTCAGGGTCAGGGTCAGGGACAGGGTCAGGGTCAGCGTCAGGATCAGGGACAGGGTCAGGGACAGGGTCAGCGACAGGGTCAGGGACAGGGTCAGGGACAGGGTCAGCAACAGGGTCAGGGTCAGGTTTAGGAACAGGGACAGGGTCAGCGACAGGGTCAGGGACAGGGTCAGCGACAAGGTCAGGGTCAGAATCAGGGTCAGGGACTGGGTCAGGTTTAGGGTCAGGGACAGGGTCAGCAACAGGGTCAGGGACATTGTCTGCGACAAGCTCAGGGACAGAATCAGGGTCAGGGACAGGGACCAGGTCAGGGACAGGGTCAGGGACAGGGTCAGCGACAAGGTCAGGGACAGAATCAGGGTCAGGGACAGGGTCAGGGACAGGGTCAGCAACAGGGTCAGGGACATTGTCTGCGACAAGGTCAGGGACAGACTCAGGGTCAGGGACAGGGACCGGGTCAGGGTCAGGGACAAGGACAGGGTCAGGGACAGGGTCAGTGACAGGGACCGGGTCAGGATCAGGGACGGTGACAGGGTCAGGGACGGCGACAGGGAAAGGGTCAGGGACAGGGTGAGGGGCAGGGTCAGGGACAGGGTGAGGGCAGGGTCAGGGACAGGGTCAGGGTCAAGGACAGGGTCAGGGTCAGGGTCAGGGACAGGGTCAGGATCATGGTCTGGAACAGGGACAAGGTAAGGAACAGGGACAGGGTCAGGGACAGGGTCAGGGGCAAGGTCAGGGACAGGGACAGGGTCAGGGATGGCGACAGGGACAGGGATAGAGACAGGGTCAGCGACAGGGACAGGGGTCAGGGACAGGTCCGGGCCAGAGGCAGGGGCAGGGACAGGAACAGGGTCAGGGTCAGGGACAGGGACAGGGACAAGGACAGGGACAGGGACAGGGTCAGGGACAGGGTCAGGAACAGGGTCAGGTTCAGGGTCAGGGGCAGGGACAGGGACAGGGTCAGTGACAGGGTCAGGGACAGGGTCAGGAACAGGGTCAGGGACAGGGTCAGCGACAAGGTCAGGGTCAGAATCAGGGTCAGGGACTGGGTCAGGTTTAGGGTCAGGGTCAGGGTCAGCAACAGGTTCAGGGTCAGGGTCAGGGACAAGGTCAGTGACAGGGAAAGGGCCAGGGTCAGGGACAGGGTCGGGGACTGGACAGGGACAGGGACAGGTACAGGGTCAGGGACAGGGACAGAGACAGGGACAGGGTCAGGGTCAGGGTCAGGGACAGGGACAGGGTCAGGGTCAGCGTCAGGATCAGGGACCGGGTCAGGGTCAGGGACAAGGACAGGGTCAGGGACAGGGTCAGTGACAGGGTAAGGGACAGGGTCAGGAACAGGGACAGGGTCAGGGACAGGGTCAGGGACAGGTCAGGGACAGGGTCAGCGACAGGGATCATGGACAGGGGCAGGGACAGGGACAGGGTCAGGGTCAGGGTAAGGGACAGGGTCAGGAACAGGGACAGGGTCAGGGACAGGGTCAGGGTCAGGGACAGGGTCAGGGACAGGTCAGGGACAGGGTCAGCGACAGGGATCATGGACAGGGACAGGGTCAGGGTCAGGGTCAGGGACAGGGTCAGGATCAGGGTCTGGAACAGGGACAAGGTAAGGAACAGGGACAGGGTCAGGGACAGGGTCAGGGGCAAGGTCAGGGACAGGGACAGGGTCAGGGATGGCGACAGGGACAGGGATAGAGACAGGGTCAGCGACAGGGACGGGGTCAGGGACAGGTCCGGGCCAGAGGCAGGGGCAGGGACAGGAACAGGGTCAGGGTCAGGGACAGGGACAGGGACAAGGACAGGGACAGGGACAGGGTCAGGAACATGGGCAGGGACAGGGACAGGGTCAGTGACAGGGTCAGGGACAGGGTCAGGAACAGGGTCAGGGTCAGGGACAGGGACAGGGTCAGGGTCAGGGTAAGGGACAGGGTCAGGAACAGGGACAGGGTCAGGGACAGGGTCAGGGTCAGGGACAGGGTCAGGGACAGGTCAGGGACAGGGTCAGCGACAGGGATCATGGACAGGGACAGGGTCAGGGACAGGATCCAGGACAGGGTCAGGGACAGGGTCAGCAATAGGGTCAGGGTCAGGGTCAGCAACAGGGTCAGGGACAGCGACAGGGTCAGTGACATGGTAGTGACAGGGTAGGGACAGGGTTAGCGACAGGGTCAGAGAAGGGGACAGGGTCAGGGTCAGGGCCAAGGTCAGAGACAGGGTCAGTGACAGGGACAGGGTCAGGAACAGGGACAGGGTCAGCGATAGAGACAGGGACAGGGTCAGTGACGGACAGGGTCAGGGACGGTGACAGGGTCAGGGACGGCGACAGGGACAGGGTCAGGGACAGGGTGAGGGGCAGGGTCAGGGACAGGGTCAGGGTCAAGGACAGGGTCAGGGACAGGGTCAGGTTTAGGGTCAGGGTCAGGGTCAGGGATAGGGTCAGGGTCAGGGACAGGGTCAGCAACAGGGTCAGGGACATTGTCTGCGACAAGCTCAGGGACAGAATCAGGGTCTGGGACAGGGTCAGGGTCAGGGACAGGGTCAGGGACAGGGTCAGCGACAAGGTCAGGGACAGAATCAGGGTCAGGGACAGGGTCAGGGACAGGGTCAGCAACAGGGTCAGGGACATTGTCTGCGACAAGGTCAGGGACAGACTCAGGGTCAGGGACAGGGACCGGGTCAGGGTCAGGGACAAGGACAGGGTCAGGGACAGGGTCAGTGACAGGGACCGGGTCAGGATCAGGGACGGTGACAGGGTCAGGGACGGCGACAGGGAAAGGGTCAGGGACAGGGACAGGGTCAGGGACAGGGTCAGGGTCAGGGTCAGGGTCAGGGACAGGTCAGGGACAGGGTCAGCGACAGGGATCATGGACAGGGACAGGGTCAGGGACAGGATCCAGGACAGGGTCAGGGACAGGGTCAGCAATAGGGTCAGGGTCAGGGTCAGCAACAGGGTCAGGGACAGGGACAGGGTCAGGTACAGGGTCAGGGACAGCGACAGGGTCAGTGACATGGTAGTGACAGGGTAGGGACAGGGTTAAGCGACAGGGTCAGAGAAGGGGACAGGGTCAGGGTCAGGGCCAAGGTCAGAGACAGGGTCAGTGACAGGGACAGGGTCAGGAACAGGGACAGGGTCAGCGATAGAGACAGGGACAGGGTCAGTGACGGACAGGGTCAGGGACGGTGACAGGGTCAGGGACGGCGACAGGGACAGGGTCAGGGTGAGGGGCAGGGTCAGGGACAGGGTCAGGGTCAAGGACAGGGTCAGGGACAGGATCCAGGACAGGGTCAGGGACAGGGTCAGCAATAGGGTCAGGGTCAGGGTCAGCAACAGGGTCAGGGACAGGGACAGGGTCAGGTACAGGGTCAGGGACAGCGACAGGGTCAGTGACATGGTAGTGACAGGGTAGGGACAGGGTTAGCGACAGGGTCAGAGAAGGGGACAGGGTCAGGGTCAGGGCCAAGGTCAGAGACAGGGTCAGTGACAGGGACAGGGTCAGGAACAGGGACAGGGTCAGCGATAGAGACAGGGACAGGGTCAGTGACGGACAGGGTCAGGGACGGTGACAGGGTCAGGGACGGCGACAGGGACAGGGTCAGGGTGAGGGGCAGGGTCAGGGACAGGGTCAGGGTCAAGGACAGGGTCAGGGACAGGGTCAGGGATAGGGTCAGGGACAAGGTCAGTGACAGGGAAAGGGCCAGGGTCAGGGACAGGGTTGGGGACTGGGACAGGGTCGGGGACAGGGTCAGGGTCAGGAACAGGGTCAGGGACAGGTCAGGGACAGGGTCAGGTTCAGGGACAGGGTCAGGAACAGGGACAGGGTCTGGGATAGAGACAGGGTCAGGGTCAGTGACGGACAGGGTCAGGGACGGTGACAGGGTCAGGGACGGCGACAGGGACAGGGTCAGGGACAGGGTCAGGGACGGTGACAGGGTCAGGGACGGCGACAGGGACAGGGTCAGGGTGAGGGGCAGGGTCAGGGACAGGGTCAGGGTCAAGGACAGGGTCAGGGACAGGATCCAGGACAGGGTCAGGGACAAGGACAGGGTCAGGGACAGGGTCAGGGTCAGGGTCAGGGTCAGGGACAGGGTCAGGGACAGGGTCAGGTTCAGGGACAGGGTCAGCGACAGGGTCAGGGTCAGCAACAGGGTCAGGGTCAGGTTTAGGGACAGGGACAGGGTCAGCGACAGGGTCAGGGACAGGGACAGGGTCAGCGACAGGGTCAGGGACAGGGTCAGGGTCAGGGACAGGGTCAGCGACAGGGTCAGGGACAGGGTCAGCGACAAGGTCAGGGACAGAATCAGGGTCTGGGACAGGGTCAGGTTTAGGGTCAGGGACAGGGTCAGCAACAGGGTCAGGGACATTGTCTGCGACAAGGTCAGGGACAGAATCAGGGTCAGGGACAGGGGCCGGGTCAGGGTCAGGGACAAGGACAGGGTCAGTGACAGGGACCGGGTCAGGGTCAGGGACAGTGACAGGGTCAGGGACGGTGACAGGGACAGGATCAGGGACAGGGTGAGGGTCAGGGTCAGGGACAGGGTCAGTGACAGGGTCAGGATCAGGGTCAGGGTCAGGAACAGGGACATGGTAAGGAACAGGGACAGGGTCAGGGACTAGGACAGGGTTGTTGACAGGGTCGGGGACAGGGACAGGGACAGGTCCGGGCCAGAGACAGGGACAGGAACAGGGTCAGGGTCAGGGATAGAGACAGGGTCAGCGACAGGGACAGGGGTCAGGGACAGTGTCAGGGTCGGGGACAGGGTCAGGGACAGGGACAGGGACAGGGACAGTGTCAGGGTCGGGGACAGGGACAGGGACAGGGACAGGGGTCAGGGACAGTGTCAGGGTCGGGGACAGGGTCAGGGACAGGGACAGGGACAGGGTCAGGGACAGGGTCACGAACAGGGACAGGGACAGGGACAGGGGCAGGGACAGGGACAGGGTCAGGGACAGGGTCACGAACAGGGACAGGGTCGGGGACTGGGTCAGGGACAGGGTCAGGGTCAGGGACAGGGTCAGGGTCAGGGACAGGGTCAGGGACAGGGACAGGGACAGGGTCAGGGTCAGGGACAGGGTCAGGGACAGGGACAGGGACAGGGTCAGGGACAAGGTCAGGGACAGGTTCAGGGTCAGGGACAGGGTCAGGGACAGGGACAGGGTCAGGGACAGGGACAGGGTCAGGTCCAGTGTCAGGGACAGGGACAGGGACAGGGTCAGGGTCGGGGACAGGGTCAGGGTCAGGAACAGGGACAGGGACAGGGTCAGGGTCAGGGTCAGTGACAGTGACAGGGACAGGGTCATGGTCGGGGACAGGGTCAGGGTCAGGAACAGGGTCAGGGTCAGGGACAGGGTCAGGGTCAGGGACAGGGTCAGGGTCAGGAACAGGGACAGGGACAGGATCATGGTCGGGGACAGGGTCAGGGTCAGGAACAGGGACAGGGACAGGGTCAGAGACAGGGACAGGGTCAGGGTCAGGGACAGGGTCAGGGTCAGGAACAGGGACAGGGTCAGGGTCAGTGACAGTGACAGGGTCAAGGACAGTGACAGGGTCAGTGACCGGGTCAGGGACAGGGACAGGGTCAGGGACAGGGACAGAGCCAGGGACAGGGTCAGGGACAAGGACAGGGTCAGGGACAGCGTCAGGGACAGGGACAGCGTCAGGGATAGGGTCGGGGACAGGGTCAGGGTCAGGGTCAGGGACAGGTTCAGGGTCAGGTTCAGGGTCAGGGACAGGGTCAGGGATGGCGACAGGGACAGGGTCAGGGTCGGGGACAGGGTCAGGGTCTGGAACAGGGTCAGGGTCAGGGATGGCGACAGGGACAGGGTCAGGGACAGGGTCAGGGTCAGGAACAGGGTCAGGGTCAGGGACAGGGTCAGGGACAGGTACAGGGACAGGGATAAAGACACGGTCAGTGACAGGGACAGGGGACAGGGTCAGGTACAGGGACACAGTCAGGGTCGGGGACAGGGACAGGGTCAGGGACAGGGTCAGGGACAGTGACAGGGACAGGGTCAGGGACAGGGACAGGGACAGGGTCAGGGACAGGGTCAGGGACAGGGTCAGGGTCAAGGACAGGGTCAGGGTCAGGAACAGGGTCAGGGTCAGGGACAGGGTCAGGGACAGGTACAGGGACAGGGATAAAGACACGGTCAGTGACAGGGACAGGGGACAGGGTCAGGTACAGGGACACAGTCAGGGTCGGGGACAGGGACAGGGTCAGGGACAGGGTCAGGGACAGTGACAGGGACAGGGTCAGGGACAGGGACAGGGACAGGGTCAGGGACAGGGTCAGGGTCAAGGACAGTGACAGGGACAGGGTCATGGACAGTGACCAGGTCAGGGACAGTGACAGGGACAGGGTCAGGGTCAGGGACAGGGACAGGGACAGGGTCAGGGACAGGGACAGGGACAGTGACCAGGTCAGGGACAGTGACAGGGACAGGGTCGGGGACAGGGTCAGGGACAGTGACAGGGACAGGGTCAGGGTCAGGGACAGGGTCAGGGACAGGGACAGTGACAGGGTCAGGGTCAGGGACAGGGTCAGGGACAGGGACAGTGACAGTGACAGGGACAGGGTCAGGGTCAGTGACAGGGTCAGGGTCAGTGACAGGGACAAGGACAGGGACAGGGTCAGTGACAGGTACAGTGACAGGGTCAGTGACCGGGTCAGGGTCAGGGACAGGGACAGGGACAGTGACAGTGACAGGGACAGGGTCAGAGACAGGGTGAGGGTCTGGGTCAGGGACAGGGACAGGGTGAGGGTCTGGGTCAGGGACAGGGTCAGGGACAGGGTCAGGGACAGTGACAGGGACAGGGTCAGTGACAGGGACAGGGTCAGGGTCAGTGACAGTGACAGGGACAGGGTCAGGGACAGTGACAGGGTCAGTGACAGGGACAGTGACAGTGACAGGGTCAATGACCGGGTCAGTGACAGGGTCAGGCTTGCGGCTGTATTTGGGAGGGGAGTGGGGGAGCCCCCTGAGTGCCTCCTGATGCAGATACTGACTGATAACACTGACACGGTGAGGGTTGGAGAGAGTGCTCTCTGTCTGGCGGTTTATCCCAGACAAAGCCATTCTCCAGATGGACTCAGTGATCCCAGCGCCGATCTGGGTTAGTGTCTCAGGCAATTCCCAGCTGTTTCCGGAGTCATGAAGGATTGCCTCTGGATGGGACGCAGCAAGCTGAAAGTCAGAGCAACTCTCCGTCATTGGAACAAGGAAAGGTGGTGAGGGTGGTGGAATGGAGAGGACAGAGGGGGATTGACCCGTCCCTGAGTCTGTCAGACACCCCCCCCAGCAATCAGAGTGGGCCTCGCTGGCAGGTTCCGACTCTCTGCACTGTGAGGGCAGTGTGCATGGCAAGGAGCTCTCCTCTCACCTTCCCGGTACTGCTGTCATACAGCCGGATTTGCCGGTCCTTCCCCGCTGTCGCATACACATTCCCATCGCAGCAAAAATCCAAGGCATGAATCTCATTGTCCTCCTCTGAGACAGAAGGAAAGGCAGAATAAGGTCCAGCTGTGAAGGTGACCCGGAGGGAGACAGGGAGGGAGACAGGGAGGGAGAGAGGGAGGGAGGGAGACAGGGAGGGAGGGAGGGAGGGAGAGAAGGAGGGAGGGAGAGAGACAGGGAGGGAGACAGGGAGGGAGGGAGACAGGGAGGGAGGGAGAGAGGGAGGGAGGGAGAGAGACAGGGAGGGAGACAGGGAGGGAGGGAGACAGGGAGGGAGGGAGAGAGGGAGGGAGAGAGACAGGGAGGGAGGGAGACAGGGAGGGAGGGAGGGAGGGAGAGAGACAGGGAGGAAGGGAGGGAGAGAGGGAGGGAGGGAGACAGGGAGGGAGACAGGGAGGGAGGGAGACAGGGAGGGAGGGAGAGAGGGAGGGAGGGAGAGAGACAGGGAGGAAGGGAGGGAGAGAGGGAGGGAGGGAGACAGGGAGGGAGACAGGGAGGGAGGGAGACAGGGAGGGAGGGAGAGAGGGAGGGAGGGAGAGAGACAGGGAGGGAGACAGGGAGGGAGGGAGACAGGGAGGGAGGGAGAGAGGGAGGGAGGGAGACAGGGAGGGAGGGAGACAGGGAGGGAGGGAGGGAGGGAGAGAGACAGGGAGGAAGGGAGGGAGAGAGGGAGGGAGGGAGACAGGGAGGGAGACAGGGAGGGAGGGAGAGAGGGAGGGAGGGAGAGAGACAGGGAGGGAGAGAGACAGGGAGGGAGAGAGGGAGGGAGGGAGAGAGACAGGGAGGGAGGGAGACAGGGAGGGAGGGAGGGAGGGAGAGAGACAGGGAGGAAGGGAGGGAGAGAGGGAGGGAGGGAGACAGGGAGGGAGACAGGGAGGGAGGGAGAGAGGGAGGGAGGGAGAGAGACAGGGAGGAAGGGAGGGAGAGAGGGAGGGAGGGAGACAGGGAGGGAGGGAGACAGGGAGGGAGGGAGAGAGGGAGGGAGGGAGAGAGACAGGGAGGAAGGGAGGGAGAGAGGGAGGGAGGGAGGGAGACAGGGAGGGAGAGAGGGAGGGAGGGAGAGAGGGAGGGAGGGAGAGAGACAGGGAGGAAGGGAGGGAGAGAGGGAGGGAGGGAGACAGGGAGGGAGGGAGGGAGAGAGACAGGGAGGGAGACAGGGAGGGAGGGAGACAGGGAGAGAGGGAGGGAGGGAGAGAGGCAGTGAGGGAGGGAGGGAGACAGGGAGGAAGGGAGGGAGAGAGGGAGGGAGGGAGACAGGGAGGGAGGGAGAGAGGGAGGGAGGGAGAGAGGGAGGGAGGGAGAGAGACAGGGAGGGAGACAGGGAGGGAGGGAGGGAGGGAGAGAGGGAGGGAGAGAGAGAGGCAGTGAGGGAGGGAGGGAGACAGGGAGAGAGGGAGGGAGGGAGAGAGACAGGGAGGAAGGGAGGGAGAGAGGGAGGGAGAGAGAGGCAGTGAGGGAGGGAGAGAGACAGGGAGGGAGGGAGGGAGACAGGGAGGGAGGGAGGCAGGGAGAGAGGGAGGGAGAGAGACAGGGAGGGAGGGAGGGAGAGAGGGAGGGAGAGCATGAGGCAGTGAGGGAGGGAGGGAGGGAGAGAGACAGACAGGGAGGGAGGGAGACAGGGAGAGAGGGAGGGAGGGAGAGAGACAGTGAGGAAGGGAGGGAGAGAGGGAGGGAGGGAGACAGGGAGGGAGGGAGAGAGACAGGGAGGGAGACAGGGAGGGAGGGAGGGAGGGAGAGAGGCAGTGAGGGAGGGAGGGAGGGAGGGAGACAGGGAGAGAGGGAGGGAGGGAGAGAGGCAGTGAGGGAGGGAGGGAGGGAGACAGGGAGGAAGGGAGGGAGAGAGGGAGGGAGGGAGACAGGGAGGGAGGGAGAGAGGGAGGGAGGGAGAGAGACAGGGAGGGAGACAGGGAGGGAGGGAGGGAGGGAGAGAGGGAGGGAGAGAGAGAGGCAGTGAGGGAGGGAGGGAGGGAGACAGGGAGAGAGGGAGGGAGAGAGGCAGTGAGGGAGGGAGGGAGGGAGACAGGGAGGAAGGGAGGGAGAGAGGGAGGGAGAGAGAGGCAGTGAGGGAGGGAGAGAGACAGGGAGGGAGGGAGACAGGGAGGGAGGGAGGGAGAGAGACAGGGAGGGAGGGAGGGAGAGAGGGAGGGAGAGAGAGAGGCAGTGAGGGAGGGAGGGAGGGAGGGAGGGAGACAGGGAGAGAGGGAGGGAGACAGGGAGAGAGGGAGGGAGGGAGAGAGACAGGGAGGAAGGGAGGGAGAGAGGGAGGGAGGGAGAGAGACAGGGAGGGAGACAGGGAGGGAGACAGGGAGGGAGGGAGGGAGGGAGGGAGGGAGACAGGGAGGGAGGGAGGGAGGGAGGGAGGGAGACAGGGAGAGAGGGAGGGAGAGAGGCAGTGAGGGAGGGAGGGAGGGAGACAGGGAGGAAAGAAGGGAGAGAGGGAGGGAGGGAGACAGGGAGGGAGGGAGAGAGGGAGGGAGGGAGAGAGACAGGGAGGGAGACAGGGAGGGAGGGAGGGAGGGAGAGAGGGAGGGAGAGAGAGAGGCAGTGAGGGAGGGAGGGAGAGAGACAGGGAGAGAGGGAGAGAGGGAGAGAGGCAGTGAGGGAGGGAGGGAGGGAGACAGGGAGGAAGGGAGGGAGAGAGGGAGGGAGAGAGAGGCAGTGAGGGAGGGAGAGAGACAGGGAGGGAGGGAGGGAGACAGGGAGGGAGGGAGGCAGGGAGGGAGGGAGGGAGAGAGACAGGGAGGGAGGGAGGGAGAGAGGGAGGGAGAGAGAGAGGCAGTGAGGGAGGGAGGGAGGGAGAGAGACAGGGAGGGAGAGAGGGAGGGAGACAGGGAGAGAGGGAGGGAGGGAGAGAGGCAGTGAGGGAGGAAGGGAGGGAGAGAGGGAGGGAGGGAGACAGGGAGAGAGGCAGGGAGGGAGAGAGGCAGTGAGGGAGGGAGGGAGGGAGACAGGGAGGAAGGGAGGGAGAGAGGGAGGGAGAGAGAGGCAGTGAGGGAGGGAGAGAGACAGGGAGGGAGGGAGGCAGGGAGGGAGGGAGGGAGGGAGAGAGACAGGGAGGGAGACAGGGAGGGAGGGAGGGAGGGAGGCAGTGAGGGAGGGAGGGAGGGAGACAGGGAGAGAGGGAGGGAGGGAGAGAGGGAGACAGGGAGGAAGGGAGGGAGAGAAGGAGGGAGGGAGACAGGGAGGGAGGGAGAGAGGGAGGGAGGGAGAGAGACAGGGAGGGAGACAGGGAGGGAGGGAGGGAGGGAGAGAGGGAGGGAGAGAGAGAGGCAGTGAGGGAGGGACGGAGGGAGACAGGGAGAGAGGGAGGGAGGGAGGGAGACAGGGAGGAAGGGAGGGAGAGAGGGAGGGAGAGAGAGGCAGTGAGGGAGGGAGAGAGACAGGGAGGGAGGGAGGGAGACAGGGAGGGAGGGAGGCAGGGAGGGAGGGAGGGAGGGAGAGAGACAGGGAGGGAGGGAGAGAGGGAGGGAGAGAGAGAGGCAGTGAGGGAGGGAGGGAGGGAGGGAGACAGGGAGAGAGGGAGGGAGGGAGAGAGACAGGGAGGAAGGGAGGGAGAGAGGGAGGGAGGGAGACAGGGAGGGAGGGAGACAGGGAGGGAGGGAGGGAGAGAGAGACAGGGAGGGAGACAGGGAGGGAGGGAGGGAGGGAGAGAGGCAGTGCGGGAGGGAGGGAGACAGGGAGAGAGGGAGGGAGGGAGACAGGGAGGGAGGGAGGGAGGGAGACAGGGAGGGAGAGAGACAGGGAGGAAGGGAGGGAGAGAGGGAGGGAGGGAGACAGGGAGGGAGGGAGAGAGACAGGGAGGGAGACAGGGAGGGAGGGAGGGAGAGAGGGAGGGAGGGAGACAGGGAGGGAGGGAGAGAGGGAGGGAGGGAGGGAGACAGGGAGGGAGACAGGGAGGGAGGGAGGGAGGGAGAGAGGGAGGGAGAGAGAGAGGCAGTGAGGGAGGGAGGGAGACAGGGAGAGAGGGAGGGAGGGAGAGAGGCAGTGAGGGAGGGAGGGAGGGAGACAGGGAGGAAGGGAGGGAGAGAGGGAGGGAGAGAGAGGCAGTGAGGGAGGGAGAGAGACAGGGAGGGAGGGAGGGAGACAGGGAGGGAGGGAGGCAGGGAGGGAGAGAGACAGGGAGGGAGGGAGGGAGAGAGGGAGGTAGAGAGAGAGGCAGTGAGGGAGGGAGGGAGGGAGAGAGAGACAGGGAGGGAGGGAGGGAGGGAGACAGGGAGAGAGGGAGGGAGGGAGAGAGGCAGTGAGGGAGGAAGGGAGGGAGAGAGGGAGGGAGGGAGACAGGGAGGGATACAGGGAGGGAGACAGGGAGGGAGGGAGGGAGGGAGAGAGGGAGGGAGAGAGAGAGGCAGTGAGGGAGGGAGGGAAGGAGACAGGGAGAGAGGGAGGGAGGGAGAGAGGCAGTGAGGGAGGGAGGGAGGGAGACAGGGAGGAAGGGAGGGAGAGAGGGAGGGAGAGAGAGGCAGTGAGGGAGGGAGAGAGACAGGGAGGGAGGGAGGCAGGGAGGGAGGGAGGGAGAGAGACAGGGAGGGAGACAGGGAGGGAGGGAGGGAGGGAGGCAGTGAGGGAGGGAGGGAGGGAGACAGGGAGAGAGGGAGGGAGGGAGAGAGGGAGACAGGGAGGAAGGGAGGGAGAGAAGGAGGGAGGGAGACAGGGAGGGAGGGAGAGAGGGAGGGAGGGAGAGAGACAGGGAGGGAGACAGGGAGGGAGGGAGGGAGGGAGAGAGGGAGGGAGAGAGAGAGGCAGTGAGGGAGGGAGGGAGGGAGACAGGGAGAGTGGGAGGGAGGGAGAGAGGCAGTGAGGGAGGGAGGGAGGGAGACAGGGAGGAAGGGAGGGAGAGAGGGAGGGAGAGAGAGGCAGTGAGGGAGGGAGAGAGACAGGGAGGGAGGGAGGGAGACAGGGAGGAAGGGAGGCAGGGAGGGAGGGAGGGAGAGAGACAGGGAGGGAGACAGGGAGGGAGGGAGAGAGGGAGGGAGGGAGAGAGACAGGGAGGGAGACAGGGAGGGAGGGAGAGAGGGAGGGAGAGAGAGAGGCAGTGAGGGAGGGAGGGAGGGAGAGAGACAGGGAGGGAGGGAGGGAGACAGGGAGAGAGGGAGGGAGGGAGAGAGACAGGGAGGAAGGGAGGGAGAGAGGGAGGGAGGGAGACAGGGAGGGAGGGAGGGAGGGAGACAGGGAGAGAGGGAGGGAGGGTGAGAGGCAGTGAGGGAGGGAGGGAGGGAGACAGGGAGGAAGGGAGGGAGAGAGGGAGGGAGGGAGACAGGGAGGGAGGGAGAGAGGGAGGGAGGGAGAGAGACAGGGAGGGAGACAGGGAGGGAGGGAGGGAGGGAGAGAGGCAGTGAGGGAGGGAGGGAGGGAGACAGGGAGAGAGGGAGGGAGGGAGGGAGAGAGACAGGGAGGGAGGGAGGGAGGAGAGGGAGGGAGAGAGAGAGGCAGTGAGGGAGGGAGGGAGGGAGAGAGACAGGGAGGGAGGGAGGGAGGGAGACAGGGAGAGAGGGAGGGAGGGAGAGAGGCAGTGAGGGAGGGAGACAGGGAGGAAGGGAGGGAGAGAGGGAGTAGGAGAGGGAGGGAGACAGGGAGGGAGGGAGAGAGGGAGGGAGAGAGAGAGGCAGTGAGGGAGGGAGGGAGGGAGACAGGGAGAGAGGGAGGGAGGGAGAGAGGCAGTGAGGGAGGGAGGGAGGGAGACAGGGAGGAAGGGAGGGAGAGAGGGAGGGAGGGAGACAGGGAGGGAGGGAGAGAGGGAGGGAGGGAGAGAGACAGGGAGGGAGACAGGGAGGGAGGGAGGGAGGGAGAGAGGGAGGGAGAGAGAGAGGCAGTGAGGGAGGGAGGGAGGGAGACAGGGAGAGAGGGAGGGAGGGAGGGAGAGAGACAGGGAGGGAGGGAGGGAGAGAGGGAGGGAGAGAGAGAGGCAGTGAGGGAGGGAGGGAGGGAGAGAGACAGGGAGGGAGGGAGGGAGGGAGACAGGGAGAGAGGGAGGGAGGGAGAGAGGCAGTGAGGGAGGGAGACAGGGAGGAAGGGAGGGAGAGAGGGAGGGAGACAGGGAGGGAGACAGGGAGGGAGACAGGGAGGGAGGGAGGGAGGGAGAGAGGGAGGGAGAGGGAGAGGCAGTGAGGGAGGGAGGGAGGGAGACAGGGAGGAGAGGGAGGGAGGGAGAGAGGCAGTGAGGGAGGGAGGGAGGGAGACAGGGAGGAAGGGGAGGGAGAGAGGGAGGGAGAGAGAGGCAGTGAGGGAGGAGAGAGACAGGGAGGGAGGGAGGCAGGGAGGGAGGGAGGGAGAGAGACAGGGAGGGAGGGAGGGAGGGAGAGAGAGAGGCAGTGAGGGAGGGAGGGAGGGAGACAGGGAGAGATGGAGGGAGGGAGAGAGGGAGACAGGGAGGAAGGGAGGGAGAGAGGGAGGGAGGGAGACAGGGAGGGAGGGAGAGAGGGAGGGAGGGAGAGAGACAGGGAGGGAAACAGGGAGGGAGGGAGGGAGGGAGGGAGAGAGAGAAGCAGTGAGGGAGGGAGGGAGGGAGACAGGGAGAGAGGGAGGGAGGGAGAGAGGCAGTGAGGGAGGGAGGGAGGGAGACAGGGAGGAAGGGAGGGAGAGAGGGAGGGAGAGAGAGGCAGTGAGGGAGGGAGAGAGACAGGGAGGGAGGGAGGAGACAGGGAGGGAGGGAGGCAGGGAGGGAGGGAGGGAGAGAGACAGGGAGGGAGGGAGGGAGAGAGGGAGGGAGAGAGAGGCAGTGAGGGAGGGAGGGAGGGAGAGAGACAGGGAGGGAGGGAGGGAGACAGGGAGAGAGGGAGGGAGGGAGAGAGACAGGGAGGAAGGGAGGGAGAGAGGGAGGGAGGGAGACAGGGAGGGAGGGAGGGAGGGAGAGAGACAGGGAGGGAGACAGGGAGGGAGGGAGGGAGGGAGAGAGGCAGTGAGGGAGGGAGGGAGGGAGACAGGGAGAGAGGGAGGGAGGGAGACAGGCAGTGAGGGAGGGAGGGAGGGAGACAGGGAGGAAGGGAGGGAGAGAGACAGGGAGGGAGACAGGGAGGGAGGGAGGGAGGGAGAGAGGGAGAGAGAGAGAGAGGCAGTGAGGGAGGGAGGGAGGGAGACAGGGAGAGAGGGAGGGAGGGAGAGAGGCAGTGAGGGAGGGAGGGAGGGAGACAGGGAGGAAGGGAGGGAGAGAGGGAGGGAGAGAGAGGCAGTGAGGGAGGGAGAGAGACAGGGAGGGAGGCAGGGAGGGAGGGAGGGAGAGAGACAGGGAGGGAGGGAGGGAGAGAGGGAGGGAGGGAGACAGTGAGGGAGGGAGGGAGGGAGAGAGGGAGGGAGACAGGGAGGGAGGCAGGCAGGGAGGGAGAGAGATAGGGAGGGAGGGAGACAGGGAGGGAGGGAGGGAGACAGACAGGGAGGGAGGGAGAGAGGGAGGGAGGGAGAGATGGAGAGAGGGAGGGAGGGAGGGAGAGATGGAGGGAGGGAGGGAGGGAGAGAGGGAGAGAGAGAGGCAGTGAGGGAGGGAGGGAGGGAGACAGGGAGGGAGAGAGGGAGACAGGGAGGGAGAGAGAGAGGCAGTGAGGGAGGGAGAGAGACAGGGAGGGAGGGAGGGAGGCAGGGAGGGAGGAAGGGAGAGAGACAGGGAGGGAGGGAGGGAGGGAGAGAGGGAGGGAGAGAGAGGGGCAGTGAGGGAGGGAGGGAGGGAGAGAGACAGGGAGGGAGGGAGGGAGACAGGGAGGGAGGGAGGGAGAGAGGGAGAGAGAGAGGCAGTGAGGGAGACAGGGAGGGAGAGAGACAGGGAGGGAGGGAGGGAGACAGGGAGGGAGAGGGACAGGGAGGGAGGGAGGGAGAGAGACAGGGAGGGAGACAGGGAGGGAGACAGGGAGTGAGGGAGGGAGAGAGGGAGGGAGGGAGACAGGGAGGGAGGAGGGAGAGAAGGAGGGAGGGAGACAGGGAGGGAGGGAGAGAGGGAGGGAGGGAGAGAGACAGGGAGGGAGACAGGGAGGGAGGGAGGGAGGGAGAGAGGGAGGGAGAGAGAGAGGCAGTGAGGGAGGGAGGGAGGGAGAGAGACAGGGAGAGAGGGAGGGAGGGAGAGAGGCAGTGAGGGAGGGAGGGAGGGAGACAGGGAGGAAGGGAGGGAGAGAGGGAGGGAGAGAGAGGCAGTGAGGGAGGGAGAGAGACAGGGAGGGAGGGAGGGAGACAGGGAGGGAGGGAGGCAGGGAGGGAGGGAGGGAGAGAGACAGGGAGGGAGGGAGAGAGGGAGGGAGAGAGAGAGGCAGTGAGGGAGGGAGGGAGGGAGAGAGACAGGGAGGAAGGGAGGGAGAGAGGGAGGGAGGGAGACAGGGAGGGAGGGAGGGAGGGAGACAGGGAGAGAGGGAGGGAGGGAGAGAGGCAGTGAGGGAGGGAGGGAGGGAGACAGGGAGGAAGGGAGGGAGAGAGGGAGGGAGGGAGACAGGGAGGGAGGGAGAGAGGGAGGGAGGGAGAGAGACAGGGAGGGAGACAGGGAGGGAGAGAGGGAGGGAGAGAGAGAGGCAGTGAGGGAGGGAGGGAGGGAGACAGGGAGAGAGGGAGGGAGGGAGGGAGAGAGACAGGGAGGGAGGGAGGGAGAGAGGGAGGGAGAGAGAGAGGCAGTGAGGGAGGGAGGGAGGGAGAGAGACAGGGAGGGAGGGAGGGAGGGAGAGAGGGAGGGAGGGAGAGAGGCAGTGAGGGAGGGAGACAGGGAGGAAGGGAGGGAGAGAGGGAGGGAGAGAGGGAGGGAGACAGGGAGGGAGACAGGGAGGGAGGGAGGGAGAGAGGGAGGGAGAGAGAGAGGCAGTGAGGGAGGGAGGGAGGGAGACAGGGAGAGAGGGAGGGAGGGAGAGAGGCAGTGAGGGAGGGAGGGAGGGAGACAGGGAGGAAGGGAGGGAGAGAGGGAGGGAGAGAGAGGCAGTGAGGGAGGGAGAGAGACAGGGAGGGAGGGAGGGAGACAGGGAGGGAGGGAGGCAGGGAGGGAGGGAGGGAGAGAGACAGGGAGGGAGGGAGAGAGGGAGGGAGAGAGAGAGGCAGTGAGGGAGGGAGGGAGGGAGAGAGACAGGGAGGAAGGGAGGGAGAGAGGGAGGGAGGGAGACAGGGAGGGAGGGAGGGAGGGAGACAGGGAGAGAGGGAGGGAGGGAGAGAGGCAGTGAGGGAGGGAGGGAGGGAGACAG